>NC_052942.1:41756310-41893810 GCF_013358895.1 Oreochromis aureus | reverse complement strand
CTGTTCTTCATGAGGACGGATGATTCTGATCCAGCTTAGTGATGAAGATGATGATGAAGATTACCTTGGTGGGGCAGCGACTCAGCTCAGAGGGACCGAAGAGACACAAAGCCTCAGATTTACTGTGTGTGTGTGTGTTTAACCATGTCACACACGCCTCACACTCCAAGTGGTAAAATCTGAAGTACACATGTAATCACACGATTATGATAATACACATCAAGTGTCTTCTTAGATGACAGTGTGTGTGTGATGGTGAGTTGTGTTTGAGTTTGATGGGGTTGGCGGTGAGCATGTTTGCAAAAATCCTGTCGGAGCGCCAATGTGCCGCGTTCTTATTGACTGCAAAATCAGCGGAAACAGGTGACCGCTACCTGCTGATACTCACTTACTGATCCTTGAAGTGTGCAGGAGTCGCGTGACCACCGTGGACTAGTCGCTGATGGTGTTTGAGATGAATCAGACGTTCATAAGTCACATGACCTGTGATTATTTCACAGCACAAAAATACTTCAATTATAGAAGAAATTATTTAGTCCAATTCCATAACTGTCCCACAGCAGTGAATTAACTTCTTTCATTACAGGAGGCGTGGTACAGGTTGGTCGCTGCTGCACATCATTGGTTAGTGGGCGGGGTTACTGTTTGAAGGGGCATGTTTTAACCCAAACCAATGTTTTTTCCAGGGTCTAAGGGAGGGGTTTTAAGCGCCGTAGCCAGTGAGTGAAAGCAAAAGCAAGAACCAGTCTCCATCCGATAAACTGTGGACTGCTTGATCTGCTTTCATTGGAAGCGGCGATGATCCTCCACAGGAAGTGCAGGTCAAAGCCGCACTTCAGGGAGAGACCTGGAAATAGAAACAATGCAGAGGTGCACAAGAAGATGATCTTGAAGGGGATCGACCTTCCCACGCCTCACACACAATGTTCAGTGGAACATCAATGTTAATCTGATATGACTCCACCTGTTACACCTGCACCAGACTAGCATGTGACCTGAGCAGGTAGCACAGCCAGTGTGACTGTATGATTGTTGTGAAACTTTAGCTTTATACATGAAATATAAAATACATATATTTTAAAATGGTCTGTCTGCCTTTGTTCCTACATATAAATCTGGGTATGAATATCTCAAACACTTATTGAAGATAAAATCCTGAATGTGTTAGTGTTTTTTTTTTTTTTACCATCAAATGAATCAGGATCTATAATTCGGCATAGTCACACTGAAAAATGTCAGAATACTGGCTAGTTAAAAGAAAAAGTGTAGCGCTTTACAAAATCCCAAAACTAAAAACCTTGCAATGCAACAGACAACTAGTGATTGTTTCTGAATGATAAAATGAAGCTCTGAGATTCTCAGTCAAAAAACGAAAAAAAACATGTTGCTTCTATTCGAGTTGATTATAGTTAAACCACAATAAAAAAAAAAATATCAGTAGATAATTCCCTGTGCACAACGTCACATCTTTTATATGTTGTCTTTACATGTCCAGTTATCGTCCACTGCAGCGGTTGTTTTGTAACACCAGGCTACTGAACGTCTAGTGTTGTCGCCAATACGACCTCCGTGTACGGGCTAAAATGTGGTTGTTGTGGACGTCATTTTAGATGTGGTTTTTTGAATGCTTCCAGAGGCTCTGTAGTCCCATGTTTGCAGAGGGTGGAGGCGTGTTTTCTGTTCAGAAACAGTTATATGTGAAGGAGTGCAGAGCGATCAGCGAACATCTGTGATGGCGCGGGCTCCTGAGCTGAAACAAAAGTGAGCAGCTGATCGGTGGATATGGAGCAGAAATATATCCAGTTTCTCACAGACAGTCTGCAAAATGTGCTCATCACCAAAGACCGCCGTGCAGATAGTCCAGTTCATAAATGCACACTGTCACAAAATCTCTCCGTCCTCCCATCGATCACAGCCACATTCGCCTCCTCACATTAAAACAGCATACCTACATGATGCAAATGCCCTTTAAAACTTATTAAACACATTTTACTCCTTTTAAAAGGAATTCAAATTTTTATTCTAAATACTTTCAACGTTTTTGATATTTCAACACATTTTAATACCTGACAGTTTTAACCTGGTTACAAAAAAGTTGATTAATTAAAACAAATTAAAGTTAAAGATAAACAAGAAACTTGTGCTGAATAAATCAACAGGCTAACCCAAATAAACCGTGTTTGTTTATAAATGAGCTGTATTCATATTTCATGTTGATAACAACAACGTTGATATTTTTAAATAACAAAAATAAATGTATTAATGATGTAAATTCCCTGCACCTGTCATAGATGTCCAAAAAAATGACCCAGTCCAAAGTTCAAATGTTGAACGTCATACTGACGTCCAGGTTGGGTCACAGTTGGACATCCCAATTGTGCACCTAGTTTGGACGTCATATAGATGTCCACAACAGATGTCTATAATCGGCACATTTGTCCAATGTTTAGTGGGTCTGATCTGAAGTTTCCAGATTGTACTCTAATTATATTTGTGACTAAGAAACGTGTTTGACTGTCGCCGATAGTTTCTAAAATGTTCCTTCAAATTGCAGAGGGCTGATCTGAAAATGTTGTAAAAATGTTCCGATTGGAGCTGGAGTGACCTCGGTGAGTTTAAAATGATCATCCCTGCAGTGTTGTTAAAAATCAATCAGTTTTAATGATCATTATTACTCTCATTTATTGTGCGGTGCCTCTGTTATGTGTGAAACAGTGCAGGGTTCAAAGGGTTAACTGCAGCTGCGGCACGTTTGCTGCTCATTAGCGTGTGTGTGTAGGTGTGTGTTTTTTCTAAATCAGTGTTTAAAGTGAGATGCACTGAGAGAAAATATGTTTTCAGTAATAATGCGACAGCAGCCAATAAAAAGGCTCCAAAATAAAGGTTTCTTCTTCGTCTTCTTCTTTGAACTCGGGAGTTTTCTCTGATAGTGATCCTCTTAAATGAAGTGCCTGGGCTCTCTCACCGTCACTCCTTTAATTTAGTCATTATAATTAACCATTAACTGGTGTCAGTTTCTGGGCCACTAACAGGCCCACTCAGTTCTGCTTGTCTGCATTATCACAGTTTGGGGGAGAAAGTAAATTATAATGAAGGCCTATATAGTCCAATTACTGATAAAAGCAGCTGAGTGTGCTCCTTGTAATTAGGTGCCAGTATCCCTCCTTCCTCCTCCTCCTCCTCCTCCTCCTCACAGAGTGACATGTTGGAGGGAATATGAGCCTAAAAGCTATTTTTTGTACCGCCAGCCTCTTTCTGTGTCCTTAACCTGACAACTTTCAATCACAGGTGAGAGGTCACCGTCTCATCTCACAAACACTTCCCTGATGTCGTCAGAGGACACGGAAGCAAAAACAAAGAGGAGTAAGGTGAGGAGGATGAGGAGTGAAGGACTGTGGGACAGCGAGAGGAAGCGGCTCCTTCTGTTCCCGCTCTAATGGGATGGAGCCGAGCTGTCTCTTGTAGCTCGGTCATGTAGTTCCCCACCAGAGCACTTACAAGTCAGCCCTGGTAATTAAACTGTACCATTCTATCCCTCCTGTCAGGTGAGACAACATGCTTTGGAGGAGCGTGAATTAAGAGAAGCGATGGCTGGAGATGAACAGAGGAAGACCAAATTAAGGCTGCAGAGTGAAGGGCTTTGAATGCAGCGTTAATTCGAGAGACCGGACAAGAGTTTTTATACATGACTGAACTGTGTGGAGAAGAAACTTCACCTCAGATCTTTCTTCTCTGAAACAATTCATTTTAACTCCACGGAAACATATCAGCCCACATTTACTCATTTCTGGTGCAAGTAAGTCTGATATTAGCCCAAGTTCACCTGACGGGACGCACAGATTCATTTCTCCCCGCTCGGGCTGATTTCTGAAAATAAATCATTTCTGTCTTTGAACCCTTTAAAACTCCAGCAGGTTGATGTTTAATTAAACATAATTTTTACCCCTGTGGTGTTTGCTGAGTTGACAGGAAACATCACCTTCAGCGGTAACTAGATGATTCCTAAATAGCACATTTCAACTCTACCTGAGCTCTCAAAGTGCTTTACAGGACTTACCTCTACCTAAGTGTTTTATATCTACCAATCACACACAGTCATACTCGAGGGGATGCATCAGAGAGCAACATCTTGCCTGGGGATATTTGTCCTGTAGATTGGAGCAGCCTAGGATCAAACCTTCTGATTAGTAGATGACCTGCTCACCTCAGGATCTAGTGAGTTGAATGGATCGTCTCACTCGTCTTGGCAGCTGTAATTCACTCTGCGTCCACAAAAGTCAAAAAGTGTTTACCAGATGAAAAACGTTACCTGACACAGGTGTACTGGAGAACAGAGACATTAAACTGAACAAACTGCTTCGCTGATGATTTGTCCTCAGCTGGCGTTCTCTATCATCACAGACCATGTTTAACAGATGGAAGCCTTCAGCAGAAACTCTGACTGGGATCGGCCGGCTTTTGGCTCCTGGCGGTGTATCGAGGACTCTGCGAGAGCAGCCAGTGTGTTTGGTGAGGTGTTGTTTTCTGTTGCAGACAGACGATGGATTAAACGATGAATAAATGATTTATTAGCTGCCGCTGTCATGCTGGTTAGATGGATTACTACAAGCCACCTCTGACCCCACTTACAGGCCTGCATCTCAGCGCAGAGCCAGTGTGTGTTGGTGTTTGTAGGCAGCGGCGCTGACCAGCTGTAATCCAGTGACAGGATGAGACTCGTTGATCAATGGCCTAATGAACGCTGTGTTTCATTGGGCCAATGAATAGAGTGGAGCCTGGCTGTGGAAACAACAAACGGCTTCAGTTTGTGTTAGAGTGTCGCAGTTTCACAGCTGTGTTGCTCACCGATGTTCACACAAAGGAAAAAGCTTCAAGGACAGGCACTCGTTCTTGGATCGAGTGGATTTAATGAAGTAAAGCAGCTGCAGAAGGAAGAATAGTGCTGAAGATAACCATCTTTTTAAAATCGTTGTCATCTGTACTCTCAAAATATCATCAAAAAGTCATCCATTCATCCATCAGGCTGTGTCGCAGTGGTAATCCACACCTCCCTCTCTAGGCCAGACAAAAGATATAATCTTTGCAGTGAGTCCTGGATCTAACAAGAGGCCTTCTCTATACCCTGAGCACCTTACCCAGTCGGGCATCCTACTCAACTGTCCCCTTCCGTTGTGGAGGAGCAGCACCTTCACTCTGAGCCTCTTTGAAAGGACTGAACTCCTCACCCTGTCTAAAAGGAAGAGGCTAGCCGCCCATCGTAGAAAACTAATTTCTGCTGCTTGTATTCACAATCTTGTGGGTGTGTGTATGTGCAAAAAATGTAGATAGAACATTAAGACTGAAATGGTCCTTTATAGTTTTGATTCTACATGCTTTATTGGAGAAGTCCAGCTGAATTTTCTTGGTCTTTTGTATATAATATTGCTAAAAATTATCTATATATACACACACACGTATTTTATGCTCATGTATGTGTGCTTTTGTATATGTATGTGCATATTTGCATGAACACATATTTTTACAAACATATATGGATGTCTTACAATGTTTTCTATAATGTTTTCATCTTATCTACTTTAATTCTTTTTATTTGATTATATTATCCCTCCGTTCAGCACTTTGGCACTTTTGGCACACTTGATGTCCTTTAAATGTGCTGTATAAATAAAGATGACTTGACTTGACTTGATATTATATATAATATTTTACATAAAAGTTTCCCCTCTTGCCCCTGCAGGCAGTCAATCCTTCAAGCTCGGGTCCTCTACCAGAGGCCTGGGAGCTTGAGGGTCCTGCAGTATCTTAGTTGTTCCTAGGACTGCGCTCTCTGGACCGAGATCTCCGATGTTGTTCCCGGGATCTGCTGGAGCCACTCGCCTAGTTTGGGAGTCACTGCACCTAGTGCTCCGATTACCACTGGAACCACTGTTACCTTCACCCTCCACATCTTTTTCAGCTCTTCTCTGAGCCCTTGGTACTTCTCCAGTTTCTTGTGTTCCTACTTCCTGTTGTTGCTGTCATTTGGTATCGCTACGTCTATCACTACGGCCGTCTTCTTCTGTTTGTCAAACACTACTATGTCCGGTGGTTAATAATAATAATAATAATGGATTGCATTTATATAGCGCTTTTCGGGACCCCTCAAAGCACTTTACAATACCACTATTCATTCACTCTCACACACCGGTGAAGGCAAGCTACAGTTGTAGCCACAGCTGCCCTGGGGCAGACTGAGAGAGGCGAGGCTGCCATATCGCGCCATCGGCCCCTCTGGTCAACACCAGTAGGCGGTAGGTGAAGTGTCTTGCCCAAGGACACAACAACCGAGACTGTCCGAGCCGGGGCTCGAACCAGCAACCTTCCGATTACAAGACGAACACCCAAGTCTTGAGCCACGATCGCCCCACCACCACCATCATTTTGTCCATCTTTGTCCCACAGGATCTTTCTCGGTCATTCTCAATCACCCTCGGGGGCGTCTCCCATTTTGATCGCAGGACTTCCAGGACATAATCAGCGCAGATGTTTCCTGTATACTACGCCGGGCACTTGGTTATGGCGTTCCATGTATGCCCCGCCTGCTAGCATCTTACACTCTGCATAACCAAGTGGCCGGCGTAGTATACAGAAACATCTGTGCTGAATATGAAAGATAGAACATAGAAATATCTTTTATTGCCCCTCATTGGGGAAATTCAAAGCTGGACTGAAAGACAGCACAAAGGCGCTAATCATGGAAGCACACGAACAAATTTTTGAGCATCAGATCCACAGAGGCTAGGGGTCTACCACACCATGCTGTGTAAAGATGGCCCTGAGACAATCCATCACATAACAGCAGGGTGTAAGATGCTAGCAGGCAGGGCATACATGGAACGCAATAACCAAGTGGCCGGCATAGTGTACAGAAACATCTGTGCCGAATACAGCCTGGAAGTCCTGAGGTCAAAATGGTTGAGCATGAAGGATAAAGACCACCCGCAGGGAAAGAGAGGAACTTTTTTTTATGTGTTGGATGTCTTCTTGATGAATCTATTGATTCATAACTTTAATTTTGAATGGTTTGAAGGACAGCGTAGTATTTAAATGAAAATATTCATTCATATTACAAAAAAGGGCCATAAGGATAATCCATAAAACTGGTTACAGAGATCATACAAATCCACTATCCTTAAAATCAAAAATTCTAAAATTCACAGATCCTTAAAATTATGTATGAAGCAATAAATAACCTGCTTCCTGAAAATTCTAAAATTCACAGAACGCGGATCTGGTTCATCCAATTTCAAAGCTCACTGCACAAATTATGTACATGGGGATAAGCAATAAAGAGAAAAACCTGCTTCCTGACAATATTCTAAAACTGTCCATGCTTCCATGGGACAGCATGAACAGGAAACAAAAAACTCCTCTTGAATGTCCACAGCACAACATTATGAAGGACATGACAAGCCACGGGGATGGGTGGGGGTGAGGAGTTAAAGCGAACACAGCAGCCGCCCTGCACAGAGCATAGGCCCGCCGTGTTCCCCGGATACAGTTTGAGTGGGGTAAAAAGTCTACCAGCCAACCCAGGTGGCCTTATGGGACGGGAAGGAACAGTCACAAATAGTCATCCTTGTATCCGCACAACATTATAATGATGGTGAAAAGTTTTTGCATCTCTCCAAGTGTGCCATCGATCCCGAGATCTTGTCACTCTGTTGAAGATCCTGAGACCTCACGAACAGAACTGATTCGAGTAAAGATATGATGTAATCAACAACGCTCAATGTCACTGAGTCAAGGCAAGCTCAGTTTAAACAGCGGTTTAAGGATATGGCCGGCTCCGCTCTCTCAATTTTTACAGGGTACAGGGAGGAGGTAGAGAGTTGATAGGGTGTTCTTGTCCAAATATTTCATGTTGTGTGTTCGGGTGTGCGGGTATGTTGGTATGGGTATATATATCTGTAGGTTGTGTATCCTTTGAGGTGTTACTGGGGTTATTGAAAATGTATATGTGTATATACTTTTGTATGGATAGATAGAAACGTATATATATATATAAAAATTAATAATAATAAAAACAAAATGAATACACATAACATATAATGTAATTGCAAGGAGGTATTTCTGTAGTCTATTGATTACTAGATAGTGGAAAGGGGGTGGGAATAAATAAGCTTATGCTTCTTCTGCTCCTTTTTGAACATGAAAGTTATTTGTAGTTGTGGTTGCTCGTTTTCCTTTTGTTTTGCTTTGTTTATTTGTCTCTTTTTATTCTATGTTTTTGTACTTTTTCAACATGTTCAAAATAAAGATTCAATCAATCAATCAATCAATCAATCAAAATACAGAAAGAACACAGAAAAGTTTTTTTTTAAATATAACATAAAAAAACTTTTGTGATAATGCTGATCAATAAAGAGCTTTAGTATGTCCAGAAACACTAAACTAAAACCTTTAATGGTCTGCATGCACGTGCGCACGCACACACACACACACACACATCTGATGAGCTTTTGTAATAAAATGAAAAACAACAGCATGGTTTTATTGTTGCACCTTGATGACGTCTCACTCTGTTATGAGATGTGTAATAAAGGGAAGTAAAATGCTTTAAACATTAAATAAGACTTTAATTGTCGGCGCCTTGAAAAACGTGCCATTCTCAGGATGTAATTGAATGTCGCTGTCATATTGCAGGGAATTAAAATGGGTCATTTTATGTGTTGCTTTATTTTTGATTGAATCTGCTCTTAAGTGGTTGAGACAGTAGAATTATCCATTTTTAGACGCCTTGTGGCGAGCTCAGTAACGAAGAGAGAGGAAGGGTGGAGGAGGGGAGGAGATGACAGTGATAAATGCCTCTGCATTGACAGCTGTCCTCCATTTTCTCTCAGACAGACATACAAATGAGGACCACAAATCAAACCAATCCCTCTCAGATTAATCTGGGCTCAGGCGCCAATCGGCAGGCCGGTGGAGCGACGGAGGCCGATGGATCGCTCGACATTGATGAACTGTATCAATACCAAACACTTTAGGATCGGTTATTAAAGGGATCAGCATGTGTTTGTAAGGGGGGAATGAGTGTATACTCCAAACAGCTTCACAACGAGCACTGAAAGAGAGTGATGGAGCCTTTTTTACATTCACTGGGCACCATCCGACTTTCATTGAGTGAGACTGCTTGGCTTTGATTGTGGTGAGCATTGTTAGAAAACAGAAACCAAGCATCAACCTGTGGGGCTGGAAACTGGAGAAAGCAAAGCTGGAGTTCCTGTGATGTCCAGCAGAGGCAGTAGTGAGTCGGTCCCCACACACTCATATTTTCAAACTTTACAGCAGAAATAAACATTTTTACAGCCTGATACGCAAACTGTTTTGATCATTTCCCCCTTCAAAACACCTGTAAAACTCACCTTTTTAAATTGTTTGCATTGTTAGGGGCATGGCCTCTTTGACTGGCAGGTGGATGGTGACACAAGCGGCTGTAGCTGCTAGCTGTCTGCTAGCTGCACCGTGCTGTTGGAGTGTTTTGGAGCATTTTTAGTGACATCATGTGACCAATAACATGGCTGCTGTGAGGTTACTAACAGACCATCCAAGAAGGCGGAGCTGCAGTTTAGGCGCACAGTGAAATTCCAGGATTTTGATTGGATGTGACTGACTAGCAGGTGTCTGAGCCAATACCTCCACCATTTCGTTCAAATGTGCAGATGGTGAAACTGATCAGTGCTTTTATGGATTTAATCTATTTGTTGCCATTTAATCATCAGTAATTAATTGGGTAGCTCTTTGTTCTCACAGATTTATATTTAAAATATTTCACTCCTCCTGCCACTGAAGAAAATTCAAATCCATGTTGCTGTCATTATTAGCTCAGCAGCACTCTGCTCTGGTGATCCACTTTGTCTCTTTTAACAGCTGATGTCCATGTTTGGTCTTAGCCCCCCGCCCAAAAAGAAAATGACAAAGCATCCCAGATTAGGCCCCCTCCCAGTTTGATGAATGCCGGTGCTGAAGTGTAGAAAAAGCCTCATTACGAGACACTTATAGATTAGCCCGGGTGTGACGCCGGGGGACCGCGGGGGGAAACAATGAGCCTACGTCCCCTCACTGCCTCTCTGAAGCCTCCTCCAGCTCTCCTCTCTCTCAAATGGATAATTCTGGTGATACTTGTGACAGGCTGTGGTTTAGATTTTGATTTATGTTCTTCCAAAGCTAAAATCAAAGAATCCATCTAGTGCTATTTTATGGCAGTTGGGATGATGAATGGGCCAGTCTGTGGGCCAAAGCAAGCTGCTGTGTCTTTGCCCTGGATTTTAATTGCTAAAGTAGCCGGTCATTGCTCAAGATTCAGAGGAGCAGCACACTTCGTCTTTCTCTCCTCTCCAACTTTTTCTGTGTCACTCCATCCCTCTTCGATCCCATCCCCTCCCTCCGAAGCGCCGAGGCCATGGCCGCTTTAAAGGAAATTTAATCGAGTTTACACAAACCCACTGCTAAATCATTCATAACCTGCTGCTACAACTACAACTAATGGCTCACGTAATTGGCCCAACTTTGAAGTGTAAATCCCACATTTATATTTCATGTATGGAAATGCCGCCTTTTAACAAAACGACAGATAAAGAGTTTGATCCCAACATATTCTTTACGCTCACATTTTCATGTTTCGGGGGATAATGAGACGTTTACTCGATGTTTCTCTTCCTCCTTCCCTGACCTTCTTCGAGCTTTAAAAGATTAAAAAAATACATAAAAACGCATTCAGCCATCTCACGAGCTGATAAACATGTGTAAATAAAATCAGATGTTCTAACGATGGAGGAAAACGCCATTCGTCTGCCTCCTCCTCGTCCTCACTCCGATGAAGAGACGGCGTCTTTCTGAGGAGCTTCGCTGCTTTTCACACTCGACCAGGATCAATGATGCAAATGAGAAAAACAAGCAGGCAATAAATTCTTTCACATCTGCACAGCTCTGCGAGAATTTTTAATAATTTTTAATAAAGCATAATTGTAGTTTGTACCACTGAATAATTTAATCACAGGGAGCGATGAACAGGGGTGCACACATCAGACAAATGTAAAATAAAACTGCACTTCCCTGCCGCACATCTCTGAGATATATCTCAGGATCTTTTGCTTTATTATACTTTGAGCTTTTTGTTTAGTCCAGCTTTTATTTCTTTCAGTTCATCTGAAAGGTGTTTGGAAGGCCGGTTAAGCCTTCACCTCATCCCGTCTGCTCAGTGAGTTAAACCAAAATGTCCATGGCACAGAAACGCGAGTGATAGTCAGCCCACTTCGTGCCACTGTTGTTGTTTTAAAGAAATATTTTGTAATAATTTTCATGCTAGTTCAGCTGGTTGTAAACAGCTGTCCTCTTAATGTTAGTCCACCTCTGTGTTTTTGTCATTAAATTCATACATTCATAAATGAATCCACACTCAGGTCGACTTTCTGTTGATAATGAGAATGTTTACTTAGAGAGTTACAAAATGTGTTTAATAATGAATAAGCATTAAATGTATAGTTCAAATGATTAAATTATCTTCGCATTCTTTAATATAAAGATAAATATTTTTATCAGGATGTTATTTCGATTATTTCAATTCAGTTTTATTTAAACAGCACCAAATCACAACAACAGTCGCCTCAAGGTGCTTTATATTGTAAGGTAGACCACACAATAAAAAGAGAGAAGAATCTAACAGTCATGTGACCCCCTGTGCTTTGGCGAAAGTGGGAAGGAAAAACTCCCTTTTAACAGGAAGAAACCTCCGGCAGAACCAGGCTCAGGGAGGGGCGGGTGAGAGAAGGAAGACAGTTTAAAAGACATGCTGTGGAAAAGAGCAATATATATCAGTATACTCATAAATATACACAGATTTGTGTGTCTTTGCATCTTCCAACAAATTAAAAATACATAGGAGCGGTTTGCGGTCTGTGGAAGCCACCATATCAGGTCTTTAAGTGATGACGTATGAATCCTGCTTCCAGGTCCAAACTATTCTGCATTTATTAAGGCTGTTGTGTTTTTAACATGTTTCAATGCTTTATATCATGTTCTATTTAAAACAAGCCCTTAAAAACAGTCACTGTCAGCCTCTCAGTTTTTATTACCACTGTTCATTTTAAAGTTCAATTTTTAAAACCTTACGATGTAACTACAGCCCAGCCCATGCTGCAGTATATTAATGACTAACCTCGTATTGTGGATGGATTATCTCAGTTGTTCTCCTGACTGAAGTTTGGTCCGTTTACAGCATCCTGCCATGCGATTGCATTTGTCCCTAACCATCGGGAACCCTCACGTTAACTTTTATCGAGTGGAAAAAAGTTAGCGTTCATCCTCCAGCTTCACTGTGTTTATGTTATGTTAACATAGCTGTGTCACTCGTGATCACGTAGCACATCATTATATACCAGCTAGCCCAACTTCAGTAACGCTACAAACGTCACTGCTGTTTAGTTTTCTGTCTGCATTTATGTTGGAAGTGATAGCAGAGCTGTATGTTTTAATTTTTTCAGAAATCTCTCAGTCAGAACATGCTATATCATGTTTAGGTAGAAGCTAGCAAGCTAACTCCTTGCTAACTTCTAACTCCGTTAAATTTCATAAATTGTTTTTGTTGATGCCTGGATGTTAAACTCAATTGTTACACCTGGTGGAGCAGCCACACTGATCATTTTATTAAAGATGAAGGAATTTAGACAGTTTTTAACTCTCAGTGATGCTGCAGTGTTCGTTTGACTTTGGGACCTGAAGCGGAGTTTGGACCTGGAAACGGCTGATGACGTCAGACTTAAAAAACGGATTGCTTGAAGGATCACGCCGATGTTTTACCGACACAAAAATGTGCATAAACATGCTCATTCACTCCCAATATTGTCACAAATACTTATTTTCAGCAAATTACACTCCCATAGGGCTTGGACCCTCCACCAAGTGTTCTTAGAACTGAAGAAGCTTCTCGGATGAAGCGTCTTCAAGGAAACTTAAAGAAGGCCAGATGCTTTTCTTTTCAAGCTCCTTAGACTACGATGACCTAGATGACCGAGAACCTTCACAGATATCCCGGGGTTTTATTTTTTTCTCTGTGCTTGTCATGGCTGGGGCAGCAGTCGTGTGGTCGGGTGAATGAGGACCCAAGTTGCAGACAGTGGTGGAGATGCGAGTGAGGTTTTATTTACGGTGAACAATAACCAAGGTGAGGGCAGAACTGAACATAAACCTAAACTAGGAAAAACTAACAAACAAACCTGAAAACATAAGGACAGCGGGAGATACACAGAGATGACACGAAGAAGGCTGGGCAGAGAGACGTGGAGAAACACGGAGAAACACAGACAAACCGACAAGAAGCACAGACTGACACCCACTATATATACACACACAAGGTAATCAGGAAATGGCAAACAGGAGGGGAGCACAGCTGAACCTAATTCACAAGATGGGACACAGACCTACAAAGTAAAACAGGAAACTCACAGACTGTTTTACAACACAAACTCAGGGACACGAACAGAGCACAGAGGGAAGACACAGGTAGGGATAATAAGACACGAGAACCAAACCCAAAGAATACAAAATCAGAATAAACTAGAAAATAATAACAATAAACTCAAAACGCTGGGTCACTGACCCAGGATCATGACAGTGCTTATTTCTTTTCCTGTGAATCTCCCTCCATGTTATTAATAAATAAAATAAATAAAATAAAAATATATTATTATTATTATTACGGCTCTGATTAAAAATTAGTGAATCCTGAAAATGGTCCAGAGCAAAGATAAGATTTTACTCAAATACTACAATCAGAATTATGCTAAATTTCTTTTGCATAATTCTGTAAACTGCAGACATAAAATCTTTATATCTAGGGCTTTTATTTTGAAAAGTGAGGACAAGGTGTTTTTTTTCCTGCATTTCTGTGGCACTGACTTAATGGTATGACACTTCCTGTCCCTGTGCAGAACTCAACAATGTGTTTTGGTGTTTGAATAAATCAACTTATTAAAAAACATAAAACTTTATTTGCTTCCGCACATTAATACAGTTGGGCATGTGGCTCATGTCAGCCGTGTGTCCAACACGTGAAACACGCCAACAGCTGTGTGTATATGCAGCAGGAGGAGGGGGGGGAGAAGGCCTCAGGTGAAGCACTGGCTTCCCTGTAATTTATAATTGTGACATGGGAGCCAAGTTTCTCTAAATGAGCCATTCAGATCGCCAAGCAGTCATTTATCCTGATGATTAATACAAATGATATTCATAATAATAAATATCGCTGGCTCGCAGTGCATAAAGCACCAGGAGAAAGAAGGAGATGCAGGGAGGAAGAGGAGGAGGAGGGAATGCCAGAGTTTACAGTTTCATAGAGAGACCCCATTAAAAAATCAAAAAACATGGCGCAAAACTTTCAACATGATCAGGAAACAGGTTTGATTCAAAGTCTGAAAGATGATTTTGAAACAAAGATATGATTGATGATTGCAGACATTCCACTTCCTGTTCATCCCACAGGAGTTCAGACACTATCCAGCAGGGGGCGCTTTCAGTCGAGTACGAGTGAATGGAGCTAAAGTAAACTTTTTTTAAATTTCCCATAAATCCAGCATGGACTACCAGTCTGAGCTGAAAACCACCGTTTTTGTCCTCAGTGAAGCTACAACATCAGCATTCTGCTAGTACGTGCAGATTTCCTCCGCAGTGCCCGTTTCCAAATGATGACTTCTACTTCCTGAAGTTTTCCTTCTGCAGCTCTACAGATTCCCTTTTTTCTTGATGAGCTCGAGAGTGCCCCCTCTGGATCAAGAATTCCAGACACTGGAAGTTCTCCAGAAGTTCTCTGTTTCCCTCAGGGGAGAGGAACTCCAGGCCTCAAGGGCCGGTGTCCTGCAGTTTTAGATATCACCCTGGGTCAACACACCTGAATCAAGCAACCAGTTCTCTGGGGAGGCATGATGAGGAGGTCATTTAGCCATTTAAATCAAGTGTGTTGGATCAAGGACACATCTAAAATTTGCAGGACACCGGCCCTGGTCAACCTGATCGTTGGTCACTAGCAGAGCATTCAGGCTCCGGTTGCCTAGGTAACCCTCTACTGTGTTTATTACTCCTCAAATGTCAATCAGTGGTTCTGTTCGTTCCCATTGATTGCTGCTCGAATGCAGACTGAGCAGTTTAAAACATGAGTAAGCTTGAATATTCACAGTGAAGATGGAGATGAAGAAAAGTGAAGAAGAGGAGTTTATGACTTCCTGTCATGTGGCTGAAAGTAAACAGGCCCTGCAGCCTAACATGACATCAGTAAGTAGGTTAAGTGTAGTCCCGCGTGGCCATCGATCATCACAGGATCTCACATATTCGCCCCCCACTAGAAGCAGAGCTGAAAGTTTCCCACTGCAGCCGAGATGACATTTAATTTTTCATATCTCGTCCGTAGTCCTGGAATGAATTTTGGCAGACCTGATGCAATTTAACAGCTTGGCAGTTTAAAATTGGGCAATGAATCACCGCGATTCAGTGGAAGCCCGGCTGCTGCTGCATAATGTTTTTTTTCTGTGTCAGGGTGGAGGGGCAGCAGGAGGGGTGGAAATGTTGGACAGCAGACCCCTACCCACCTCAGCCCCCCCTCCACCCTCCAGTTTACCTGCTCTGTCACCGATTTTACCTGTTTTAGCTTCTTCATCATGTCATCCTTGTGCCATCGGCAGCTAAAGAATGATGGAGAACTAACGCATGTCGGCTTCTTTAAGTCGGGCTTACCTTTAATTGTAATTGCACACCTTTGGAGACTCTTTATTCCAAATCAGCCAATCGCGGCACAGAGCTGTAGGCTCGGCTCATCTCTCCGCTTGTGCTTTATTGTGGCGCCCTCTGACCCTCACACAAAGAGCGGCGCCTCCATTACATGCGCCTCAGCAGCTCTGCAAGTGCTTTTAAAAGGTGGCGAGGTCCAAAGGGCTCGCACTGTATCTGATTTTTGACAAAGAGCACGCTGGCTAGAAATCAATAAAGCGCCTGTGATGGGTCCTGCTGGTCCTCCTGGAGAGGCTGCTCCTCCACCTCCTCCTCCAACATGCAATCACTTTGTTTTCCCCCCTCTCTCCGTCACCACCTCCCACCACGTACCCTCCACCTCCCTCTCTACTACAGATGAACCCAAACAAGCAAAGAATGGACTGACAACACTTTTGACACTGGCCGTTCATTAGCCCCACCAAGCGTTGGAGAGCGAAGGAGGGGGGGGGTCCTCCGCAGGCAGCCGGTTGGCTGAGCAGAGTACCGTCGGTGGGATGACCACAGTGTAGAAACCTGAGTCTCCATCCAGCCGTTCGTCAGGGTCACTGTCAGGAAAATTACTGTTTGTTCTGGTAGAGAAAGGCTTTGATGAATTGGCTTATTTGTATGCTAAAGAACGCTGCAGCCATGTTCGTCTCCTCATTCTTCCTCGGAGATCTCGCCATCCTTTGCTGCAGCTTTCCTTTAAGAAACGGCGTGAACTCTCAGCATCACCTCATTAACCAGCTGATCAAGTAGACCTGACAGGAAGTTCAAAGCTCCATCTTTGCCTCAAAATTTATTCTTGTTCTGCTGTTTTAAATATGATTTTGTACGTCACATATTCTCCGACCGCTGCACCTGAAGAGTTCAACGTCAGCTGTTATCATCTGCTTTATTACAAAAATGATGCTCTCTTCAACCGAAATAAAATGATCTCACAAATATATCAACTGTTGTCACACTATGACAGCAAAACAGCTTTCCCCACAAATAAATCAGACCTGAAAAATGAGAAACTGGAAGTCTGTGTGCATTGATATCTTTTTATTTTAGTGCAACGCAAAAAATCAACACATCAGCGCTCAAAAAAGGTACATAATGAGTTTCGGTAACACCAACACTGATCAGTCTGTCTGCTTAAAAAGATAGATGTGGTTTGGAGCAGTTTTGGTTCTGGGAGCTCGGTCCAGCTCCACAGTCCCCCTCTGTTTTAATCTTGGTGACACCTTCAAACTTTTACCTTAACAGCTTTAAAAAAAACCACTTTCACTTAACTGGAAAGACAGCACAAAATGATCAATAAATCATTTCCTCAGTTTGTGAGATTTCCATACAGATTTAGAATAGAAAGAAGTGCTGCTGTGGTGACCTCCAACGCAGGCAGCACAAAGCAGAACAAGAACATGTGAGTAGATCGGTTTTTGTTGTGTAACAAAGATGGTGAATTATTAATGTTCAGGTCTGTGTAACGTGTACTAAAGCCTTTTAATTCCCAGTGTATGAACAGACCATAGCCTGATGTCTGTGGGAAGGACTCGGGATGAGTTCCTCTGAAATCCACAGGATGTGGCGTTTCTGCTCCGTGTGCCTCAGCTCCTCGCCTGTATGTCATAATGACAGCATCATCATCAACATTTTTTTGAGCTTCTTTCAGTACATTTGGTTTCAGATAATTCTGTCCTCAGTCTTTCTCTGTGAACTGGATGAAGTCGCCATTGTCGTGGAGCGTCGTGCAGACGTGTCGAAGCGACCGAGGAATGCTCGCAGACAGAAAGTGTCTGCTGAGGCTCATCTCCAACATCCCATCCAGCCGCAGCCGCGTGTGTTAGTCATTATTAAACATAATAAGGGCTTTTACCAGCCACCGTTTGCCTCTTTGGTTATGTGAATAATTCAGCCGAAGGGCGGGAGACGAGTGAGTCAGGTGGGCCTCGCACCTGAGACGGAGACAGATGAGGCGATTTGTCTGAATTATTTATTTGATTCTCTTCAACTTTTTACAACTGCCACCTTGTTTTTTTCTCTCCTTTATTCACAGTTTCCCTGCTGAACACACACACACACACACACACACACACACACACACACACACACACACACACACACACACACAGACGTTTATTTCAAGCTGCGTTAATTACAGCTGCACAAGCTGTTAAGCTGTCGTCTGACGATTAACAAAGTCAAGCTCCAGCCGCAGCATCACCACTTACTTTCCTGCCTGGAAAATGGAGGGGTGGAGCTGTGTGTGTGTGTGTGAGAGAGGGAGAGAGAGAGAGAGAAACAACCACTAACAGTAGGCCTATAAAAGTACAGGGGTCTCTTTTTATTATTTTATTGTGTCACAGCAAGTGAACAGACAATTCGACTAAACGTAATTTGTGAAACAGCTCCCCTAATTAATTTGAAGGCAGCGATGGCGGCTGAGGTGTGTCTGTGTGTTTGTGTGTCTGTGTGTTTGTGTGTGTGTGTGTGTGTGTGTGTGTGTGTGTATGTGCGTCACTCAAAGTTAAATCAACAATGTGCTCGTCAGAGTTTACAGGAAGAGGAAACAGTCTGTGAGACATGCTTGACGTCTGTCTGTCAGCTCAGTCCTTCAGAGGATGGTGGACATGTACATGTGTACACGTGCACATGGCCGTGTTTGTTCTGCTGTCATAATTAAACATGCATTTTTGGGTTAAAGGAGAGAAAACTCTTCACACAGCCTGAGCTGACAGTGTCTGCTGTTTGTGCTTTGAAGATTCAGTACATTACTTCCTCTGTGCTTTCAAAACGTATTCACCACAATGACAACAATTAAGTTAGAAACACAACAGGCACTGAAAGAAAGGCATTTGGATGATTACAGTCACCTAAAAGCAGTGAACAGCCCCTAAACCAGAAGCTGCTGATGAATAAACTGGTGAATAAACTGGATTTACTCGAAGCCACATTTGGTTGTAAGACGTGTTCAAAGGTTAGAGCCTGACTTGAGTTGACCACGCACATTTTTATTTACAGTGGAGAAGGTCACAGGGAGGAGATCCCGTGAGGAGATCAGGTGATGTCTGATGTGAACAACCTGTCTTTGAATGAGGGACCAGCCAAATCTAAAAGTAAGGATTGAGGTTTAACAGTACCTGCAGAGTGTTACAGTTTCTGTCCTGGTGCAGCGACGCCCTGCAGGCCAGCAGATGTTCACAAAGTTGTACTGCAGCAGCATGACCAGCTGTAAGCTTGACTTTCTTGTGGGTTTGACGCAGAGCAGGACGCAAACATGTCAGAGTCTTTTTCTGGCACATTAAACCTAAAGCAGAACAATGGTTAAACAAATCGTCTCACGTCTGACTTCATTCCTTCCTTTATTTAATTTCAGTTTTTAGATTCAATATAGCTGGTGTGTGTGTGTGTGTGTGTGGGGGGGGCATTACTGCTAGAGAAGATGCTCAGAAAAGACATGTTTCCTCACGACTCAGTAGCGTTCAGTGCCACCGCCAATCAGGGATCTGATGGCAGCGGAGTCGCGTGATGCATACAGACATGAGGCAGGCAGTCCGGTTTGTCGCCTCATCTCCCCTCCTTACTGACACTTTGTAAAATCACATTAGCCTAATAAGAAGAGGAGTGGAAAGGCAGTGACAGAGTAGAGATGTGGAGGGCCGCGTGTCACATTTCATCGCTCTGTGAGCTCAGAGCGGGGGAGGAGGAGTCAGTGGCTCTTCGGCTGTGTCGCCATCAAGATTCTTGTTGTTCTTCTGTTTGTTTTTGTGTTTTTTTATCCAGCTGCAGGTTTGGCCTTCGCCGACTCAGCCTGAGGACTGAGTTATACGTGGCATACTCAGAGGATGTGATGTGTGTCTGCTGCTCACAGCTGTGCTACGCTAACATTAGCTTAGTTCAGTAATCATTAACATTTCCGATCAAGCCACAGACACAAACTATAGAAAATAATTTCACAGGAGATGTTCTGTGAAGAAGCTGCCAAACGTCTTCAGTGGGACTCTTCTTCTATATAAACCTGATGGAGAGTAGAGCCTGACCTCCCTCTTCACCAGCTCTACTGCAGACTGGTTCAGCTCCTCCAGTATGAGGAGCTGGCTCAGGAGTTGGTCGCTGGTTTGATCCCAAGCTCCTCCAGTCTGCATGACACTGAACCCGAGTTTCCCCTTATTATCATTATCTTTATTATTAGTATTATTATTATTATTTTTATTATTATTATTTCACCAACATTCCAACTGCTGTGACAAAAAAGATTTCCCAAAATGTTTTCAATGTCAGAGATAAATAAACTTTTTATTATTGTCTTTAAAGTTTACTTTAAATACTGAAAACAGACTCACGCATAATTAATGCTGAGCCTTAAGTTCCTGAGACAGGAAGGCATCACGGTCATGTTCAACACACACACACGCACAGACACACAGACATGCACACAGACACACGTGCGCACACGAAGGAGCTGATGGAGGTCCTGAAGGTGAGAGTTTACGTGAGTCCTGGCGCTGATTAGAGTGACGCAGATCTAAAAGTAATTGGTTCCTTTTACTTCCTGCAGATTTACAAGCTGCTGTGCAGTGACTGGCAGCTTCTTTACGATGGTCACACAGCAAAGGATAAACTCGCTGCACTGTGTGCACGTGTGTGTGTGTGTGTGTGTGTGTGTGTGCGCGCAGAGGACAAACATACTCGGACTGAAATGAACCTTACAAATATGACGTGAAGCCTGAGTCCCGGTGAGGCTGATTCAGAGTGCCACTCAGCATCGTGCTGGACTTTCTTCTTCACACACTGAGTGTTACGCCCGGGAAAACACTGCTTAGCCTATTAGCACTGCCTGTAACACTCCTCTTAATCTGCACAGAGCGACACCACCAAATGGACATGAACGGCTCCAGCCCCCAGTCAATTATTCATTGATAACCTATTTATTTTTACCTTTAGTGTCACTCACAGTGGGACAAATGTGCATGTATTCATATTTAATTCATGAAAGAGGAGCCACATAAACACACGCCTCCTTCTTCTAACTAATGTATTATGTTTATAAGGCTGCACATGTACATTATTCATTAGTGCGGTGGAGGGCGCATCACTGGGTATTACTGTGTCACATTACTGTCAAATGCAGAGGGACTTAAAGAGGGCAGGAGGCTTCATTAAAGGCAGCAACAGGAAAGATGAGATGGGGAGAGACTGCCTGCAGAAGAAGAAACATGTCACTGAGGGGCAGCTGAGCTGAGGGGGTTAATGCAACAAATGCAAGGATACAGAGGCTGTCATATGTGACGCATCATCAGCACAAACTTCACATTTTGGACACTTGGTGAGGAAACAAAGACATTTAAGTGCAGAGTGACACATAAAGCTCCTAATACTCCAGACCTTAATAGTAATAATAATAATTATGATAATAATAATAATACTACATTTTTAGAATGGACACATTACAGAAGAAAACAGACTGAATGTATTAAATACTGATAAAAGTAACGCAATAAATCAGTTATAAGAGAGAAATACTGAAGGAAAGAGCATAATGGAATTAATGACACCACACTAAAGCAAATTTATAAAAAATCCACCAGAAGATCTGAAACTGCAGACTCTTTCAGATGTGTTTAATAAAATCTGAATCCACTGGGAGCTAATAGGGAGAGGCACACTGTTGTAATAAAACCAGTGAGAATCTGAACCCGTTGGTGTAGACACGGTGGCCTTTGCTTTATACCAGGGGTGCTCTGTTTGTCATCCCAAACATGCAGGTTAATGCTGGCTGCTTCGGCCCATGACATGCAAAACGGGTTCTTAATCTCAAGAGTTTTACTTCCTGTTTAAATACATATATAATCAATCAAACATCTCTGATCCTTGTATTGTCCACAAGCAGTGGACTGTGCAGTGACTTGAAATTTGAGTTATTCATGGCGGGCAGAGGGGCACTCGGGCTGGCCTTTTGCTAAAATGCCACAAAGACATTAACCTATATGCCTATATGTCTCCACAATGATGTGAGCAGCCCGAGCTTCCAATAAGATCAGGGAAAAGGCAAAAATCCATTATAAAGGCAAATGTTACCTTTGCATTAGAATGGAGATGATTTGTAAAGCTGGATCTGTGAGTTATGGTCGCAGCAGTAGCTCATATAAAGAGCTCCCCATACACCCTCGAGGCTACATGAAGGCTCCTTTTTATAAGAGCAAGTCTTTATTTATTCACAATGAGCTGGCATATCAATCCAGTTATCAATAGTATTGACACCTGTGTTGGTATTGGTTTTGGACTGATACTAGCATGATAGGATGGACACTGTCATTTGTTTCTCTCCTCTAAGTTCCATTCATTGTTCCTGTTAAACCAAACAGTAGACATCATCGCCCACAGTAAAGCCACTTTTACATTTCTGTGGACTGTGGGGTGCTGACCAAGAAAGAAGCCCCCGCTCCAAAATCACGACCTTCAAGCTTTACCTTAAAACTTTCCCAAAGCTTTGAACTGAACCCTGTTGATAATTTGTGGACATTTAAAAGTCAGGTCTGTGCCAGGTAACTAACCGAATTAAATGAACTCTACCAATTCTACCAAGAGTGGAAAGAGTCCTTGGAAAGAACAGTTCAAAGAAATTATTAAAAGTCAAAAATCGGGGTCACGTGATGCGTCGAGCTGAGCAGACGTGAGTTTATGAGCTCTGCACTGGACAGCTGTAAAATATTGGTATTTTAGCTCATTTTGCCAACAAATTGCCTCGAACTCGAATGTTTATATAATGTCTTTAGACGAGTTTTTTGTACACCCTGGATCAAGCAAAAACAAAGAAATGGGCAAACGAGGAGTCAAGGCGAAAGCTAGCAGTGAAATGGTAGCTAGCAATAGCCCCGAAAATGAGACCACTTAGTGCACTGAGGATGCACTATGTGCACTGCGGGATGATGTGATTGTGGACAAGGTGACTTCTAACTAGAGATGGCACGATACCACTTTTTTATGTCCGATACCGATACCGATATCATAAATTTGGATATCTGCCGATACCGATATGAATCCGATATAGTGTGTTTTTTAATCAATAAAACTGTTTTTTTAATATCTTGCTGCATTTTGTATAAGTTCATCCTCAAGTTTAAATAAACAACAACACTAAAGCTATTCTGTTATACCTGTATGTAAAAAAATACACTGCACCCAAAATATTTTATAGTTCAGCAACACTGATCAATCTAATAAACTTAAACCTACTCCATCCTCCCTATTCTGGTATTTTAAAGAGTACTTAGCAGAAATATTAAGCAACCTAACTAATAGGGTTGCAAACTCCCAGCAAAAGAAAATAGGGAACCACCCCCCACCCTCCACCTCATGATGCTTAATCGACGTAATCAACTTTAATTTGATGCAGTGTGAAAAAAAAATGCACAGAATTAAATTATTTTTCAAGAATAATTAAATAGATTCAACATCTTTCTTCAACAGAATTGCAAACTGCACAGATGGTACCTTCCCAAAAGAAAAAGTACTATAGCTTACTAGGGTATATTAGACTTAACAGTTACTATATACCAGGGGTGCCCAATCCCAGTCCTCGAGAGCTACTGCCCTGCAGCTTTTAGATGCATCCCTACTCCAACACAGCTGAATCAAATGAATGGCTCGTTATCAGGCCTTTGCCAGACTTGATGGCATGCCGAATTGGTAATCCAACTATTTGAGTAGGGATGGAGTAGGGATGCATCTAAAAGCTGCAGGACAGTAGCTCTCGAGGACTGGGATTGGGCACCCCTGCTATATACAGTAATGGACTTCTATACATTTTACATCAGATTAAAACTTTGGGTGTAAGATTCAGATAATTATTTATTAAAAGCTAGATATTTTAAATGAGAATAAGAAAGAAAAGTATGTCTTTGTGCCCCCTTTTCCCTGTTAATGCCCTATCGGCCCCACTGGCTACACTTTGCTAGATCCGCCCCTGCACAGTTACCAGCCGTCAGCTGCGTAGAAAAGGATCCTGGTTTAGAAAGTAATATTAAATAAATTCTAACGACAGCTTATCAAGCTTAAACGTGCTGCTGTTGTTCCGCCGCTGGTTTCCTCTTTCTGGTGCAAAGTGGGCCAAAAACAAAGAAGAGAGACGGTCTTGCGACAGAAAAGCCATCAGCTGATCATTGATCAGTTTCATGAAGTAGTGGCAGGAGAGAGAGAGAGAGAGAGAGGCAGTCGCTCCATATATAGGTTGTTAAGCTTAACATGGGAACGCTTTACAAACATTCAGAGATGAACTTACACACTTGCTTTACTTCTCTCTGGGATAACTTCTTCCGAGATGAAATGCTGGTTTGGTAGCGAGGCTACAAATACACACAGCCGCTCTATCACGTGAGCCCACTGCTCCGACATGCTACGGTTATGAGGCGAGTTACGCCGTGTCGCAAGTTTTGTGAGGTGTTTTTTTTTTATATATTTAATGGATCGGATTACATTTTTAATTTCTCACCGATATCCGATCCAGTAATTTAGGTCAGTATCGGACCGATACCGATACGTAATATCGGATCGGTCCATCTCTACTTCTAACATATAAAAAGTATTGGATTGCAAGATATCCGAAGTCATAAAGCCAATAAACGAGCTCACTGAGAAATTCGACAATCTGATAGAAAGAATGGGAACAGTGGAGCAGCGGGTCTCGGACTTGGAAGATGTCACGGCTACAAGTGAGCCATGTGTTACCGCTCTCGAGAATCAGAGCCAGTGGCAGAACGTGAGGATTGTCAGGCTAAAAGAAGGCGCGGAGGGTAGAGCACCAGTGGACTTTTTTAAAAAGTGGATACCAGAAGTCCTGGGCTTTCAGCAGGGTGCCATTACAATCGATAGAGCCCATCGCACTGGACCACCGATGAGGCTTCCCGGCACGGCGGGACCGCTTGCAGTACTGGTCCGGCTTCATTACTACACCGACACACAGAAGATTCTCCAGGCTGCCAGGGCTAAAGGTACACTGACACAGAGGCAGGAAAAGTGTCCTTCTATCAGGATTTCTCCTCCGAGGTGGCACGAAAGAGAAAGGAGTCGGCAAATGTGCGTAAAGCCCTCAGAGAGGCGGGGATCAAGTATTCCTTCCTTTATCCAGCCATCATTAAAATATTTAACCCCGATGGCACTAGCATCTCCCTCGCGACCATTCAGGATGTCAAGGACTATGTGAACAAATTGCCAAGACCTAAATAAACTGTTGGTACATGACAGTGTCATTGTAATGTAAGTTACAAACTCGAGGCTTACAGCATTACAGTACTGTTAACGAGCTAATGTATAGAGCATACTTTGATTTTTGACATACACTCCAGTGCGGGGATGGTACGCGTCTGTATCCCCCTACAGCTGTACTTTAGAGCAGGGTACATCTAGATGTGTATTTTATTTTATTTTACTTTGTGTTATTTGTGTTGGGGAGGGTTGAGGTTTCCAGGCTTTGTGTTCAGGTTTTGCTGGGAATCAGTGTTCTTGTTTTATGCTCAGTTATTTTGGTTAATAGGTTCAGACTGGTCAAATGTAGATTTGGTTAAATATGTAAACAGCACAAAATATGTATTACTCTTCTTATATGTCAGTTACGATAAGTACTTGGAATGTTAAAGGGTCCAACAATGTGGTGAAAAAAAAGTCCATTCTAAATTCTCTGAAGAAAGATTTGATTCACATTGCTTTTTTGCAAGAAACCCATCTGACAGATGATGAACACAGAAAATACTGTAGAGAATGGGTTGGTCAAATTTTTTTTCATCCTACTCCACAAATAAAAGGGGGGTTATTACTCTCATACACAAAAATCTTCCCTTCAATGTTACAGCCACTTACAAGGACAATGAAGGAAGATATATTTTGGTTAAAGGGATGTTGCATGGGGAAACTGTTCTCCTAGGTAATATATATGCGCCAAATGCACAGGATGACGAGTTTTACACGATATTATTTAGCCAATTAGTGGACATGGACTGTGCTAATATAATATTAGTGGGTGACTTTAACTGTGTTTTATGCCCAAAAATGGATAAACTTCCCCCACAATCTACTTTGACAAAAAATTCCAAAGCCCTTTGGCAAATTGTAAATGAGCTTGACCTTGTGGACGTCTGGCGACACTATAATCCACTATCTAAAGAGTACACTTTCCACTCTAACCCTCACTTGTCAGCATCTCGTATAGATTATATTTTTATGTCCAAGTGTATCAGTCAGTTAGTTCAGCAGGTAAATATTGGTCATATAGGTCTCTCTGACCACGCTCCTGTGGTCCTAACCATTCAACCCATGAGACATATTGAGCGCTCCATGTCTTGGAAGATGAGCACACTGTCCCTTTTGAATGAGAAATATATACATTTCATAACAGAGCAAACAACATTATTTTTAGAAATAAATGATAAAGGGGAGATAGACCCGAGAACTTATACTACTGTATACTACTTATACACTGCCCTGGAGCCAGGCCCAGGGAGGGTGCCCAAGGGTGAGCGTCTGGCACAGCCCAAATGTAAAATAAATATTTATTTTGATGATGGAGATCAGCTGTGTTGGTCAAACTCCCAACAACACCCCTGGACCCACTGCTCCACCCCTCCTCAGCAGGTGATCCACAAACCACACCCCGTGCCACCTATATAAGCATATTCCTACATCAGAGAAGCTGTATCACACTTAAAAGATGCTGTATATAAAACAACCTGTGAAAACGTGGCACTTCCAGATGATTTTAAACTAAAACTCTGAATATTACCTGCTCCCATCCAGGTGATCAGAACTCGTTACCATGGTGATTTAGCCAGGTAATAAGAGAGCTAATTTGTGACACAGTAAACTCTGACTTGTACATAAATCACTGACACATTAACTGTAGCAGACCTCTCTGTTCTCAGGCAGCTTGCTGTGCGTTTGCTTCAGCCCTTAAGCCAGCCGTGTGGCATTCAAAGCTCTAAGCTCAGCTTCGATAAAGATACACCTGCCTCCTGTGTTTGCTTCTGTATTTTTTATTTTTTTTTTGAATGAAACAACCACCACTAATCCGAGTTTCACTGCTGCTGAGAGCTGAGTCTGCAGCTACGACTGAGCAGTTTTCAACCCTTTACAGTTGAAGTGTCCACAGTGAGACCAGGACCACACAGGGGTACGAGTTCATCTTCCAGGTTCATAGTGTCAACTGTGACATCCTGGCGACGTTACAACTTCCTCCTCTTCCTGAAAATGAAACGTAATAACATCAACAATGTCTGAATTTTCTCCAGTGATCACTGGAGAACATTCACACCTTCCAGGTCTTATTGAGTAAATGATGGAAATTGTAATCTTGTCAGAGTCACAAAGGAGCAGGAAACAGGGGAGTAAGTCAGGTCCCACCCTCACTAGCAACATGGCAAACGTTTGAAACTTCAGGTAATGTCACAGTGACTTGGTCCATATTTACAGCCTCTTACAGAGCTCTCTAATTCTTCCTTTCTCAGTTTTACAAGCAGGTTTTAGTTGCTTCTCGTGATCACGAGATAAAATGTTTTGTGCCCTTACTTTCATCCTGAAAAGCAGCTGATGCAGCAGCCATCTTTCTTTCTTCTGAGCTAGAGCCTCTATTCTTGTATTCAGGTGATGTTTGGAAACAGATGGTGCCGACCTTCAGACAGATCGTCTTATTTTGGCTAAATTGTGGGAGCAAAGAGGAACCAGAGCAGAAAAAAGCTTGCGCTATTCTCCAGACCACGCCACACACACATACATGAGCTAGCCGGGAGCCCACAGCGAACGCCCCAGGCTGTTGTGATGGACGCAGACATGCTCACAGGCACACTCACATGCTGAGTGTTTGGTCTCAGCTGCTGGGAGGACGGAGGAGCAGATATCGGGATGAATGTACTCGGTGCGTTACAAACAGGCGCTGACAGTCAGACTGACTCTCGGCTGACAGTTTATCAGCAGATCTGAAGGGGTCTTTAATTCAGGCCGAGCCGAGCTGCCACCCCGGGTCCCCGAGTCATCGCTGGGAGCTGTCCATCTCCACAGAGGATTATAGGGGCAACTCTGGTGAATTAGCAGACTTCTGAGTGATGCACAGCTCACATGCTAAGAGGAAGGTTAGTGCTGGCAGTGGCTAACTGACCCTTTAATGCTCATATGGCAACTACAAGCTCCAGAAATGAGTTCATAGAGAATGATTTGAAGTTTCTGGCCCTCATAGTTTAGAAACTGGACTCTGTTTTACTGCCTGCTTTTGTCCCTCTAATCCCCTCTAATCTATTTTATATTCCCACGTCTCTGATGTTTTTATGTCTCTTACTGGTCACCCACTGTTGTCAATTCCTGTTTTGTTTTGGTAAGTTTTTGTGGGCAACCTGTTTTACTTCCAGTCTTTGTTTCCCTCTTTTGCCTCGATTGCATTATGTATCTCATTTATTTCACCCATGTCTTGTTATTGTCCTGTGCCTTTTGGAGTCAGTTCTCTCATTTTCCTGGTGGTCGACTCTTAGCTGGACTTTTCCGGCAGCATATTTGAATCAGTCCATTTACCACAAGTGGCTGCCAATCATAGGAAGGTTGTCTTAAGGGAAGAGGAGCTACAACGGAGGAGGGGCTGGTAAAGAAGGATTATTTGGCACTGTGAGTCATGCAGTACTGCTTCAGCAGAGTCCAGGAACCAAACTATGGACCTGAAAAAGGCAGAGTTGCTCTCCTTTGACCCGTCGGGCGTTCTCGAGGTTTCGTCGCTGATGTCAGTGTGACGTTAAAATAATTGCTGATATGAAAGAAACCCTTGTTATTGGTTTGACTTCAGACTGGAGCTCTGACTGAATCTGTAATCATCTCTTCTCTTCTTATACTTTTGATTAAAGCAAGCTTTGGAAACACAAAATACATTTAAAGAATTTCTGCTTTACTTAATCTTGTAATTTTTGACATTTTGGGATTGTTTTAGGCTTAATCAGAGTCAGGTACAGCAGCTTAGTTTTTCCCCGTCCAGGTAAACATGAAAACAGATTGGTGATGATTGATGGTATTCCCACTCAGCGCTGCATCAGATTAGTGGCTGACTTTTCTTTTTGTCTCTCTCCGTTTTCTGTGCAATAGATCAAACATCAGAGTTTTTCGTGTCTCTGTAGCATCATCCTGTCTTCATCATAAACTGCCAGACATCAGTGTCTAGTCCCCCCTCGGTACTCATGTGACACACATTGGATTGGATATCCACGTTTGGGCTCAAAAAGGCACGGAGTCAACTTCGATCGAGGCCGGATGTGGATGAAGCTCAGCTGATGTGAATAGGTGCTGTCAGCTCTGTGACGGCTGCCCGTCTGCTCGCACTGACATGATGCGATAGGAGATGATACTGAGCAACACCACGGTGGCTCTCAGATGTTAGTGGGGGGCCCGAGGGCATCAGGCCCCCTTGACAGACGCCACTTTACAGCTTTAATCTCAACGTCTTAAAGTGACACTTGACACAAATTGAGGTTGCCTTTTTCTGTTGGCAAGGAAAGAAAAATGATACGGAGGAAAACAGCATCAGGAAAGCCTTCTTCCTCATTTTAAATCATAGTGTCATGTCTGAGGCTCGTCACTCAGACAGAGGTGAAGGACGGGTTGAACATCCACACATTTTAAATGAAGATCTGTGCATTTATTTTTATAAAGTTACGCTCACTGTTAGCCTTTCAGGATATAAAATATAAAATCTGAAAAATTATTTCAAGTCTTCTTTTTGCTCATTTTTGATGAGTCAGTGGCATCTGACATTACACGTGTCATCAGTGTTGCCCATGTCCATTATCAGCCCAACATGTCAGGACCTTTAAACAGCTGAAGTGTTCAGCAAAGGATTTATTTAGAATTTTTAAACCTTTTCTTATTAAAAATGGTAAATAACAAATATGATTTTTGAGGTGATTTTTCTACACTGCTGTCTCAGTTTCAACACACACACAACAGACATAAAGTCAATTTCAAGACATCTTCAAGAGGCATAATCTGTAACTGATCATTAATCCAAACATTGATAAGGATACATCACACCAAATATGTAAGTCTGCATGTCAGTGTGCATGATCCGTGGATCAGGTGTTAACCTTTGAATAGCAACTGCAAGCTGAGTCACATTAATTTGAAAGAGAAACTGACTGTACAGTTTAAAAAAACAGTATTTCACTCTCTGTCCTGAAGTTCTGATGCATTTTATTAATTAGAATGATACTATAATTAATTATTTTATTAATTATCACAGTGTGACGGGGGCACTGCCCATACACTGACCTTTACGCATTCTATCTGTGGACATGATGGAGGCAGTGATTATGTTTCTCATCAGGCTGAATAAATGAGTCACGTTGGTTCTAGGACTGGTGTCACACTCAAAAGGGTTCCCTGAAAAATGTGACAATAACCTTAAAATGATTCCAGTTACTTTAAAGCATTTAAAATGGTTACAATGGCCTTTAATCTGGGCAGATTACACAATAATGAACCTGTTCTGTAATCTGCACGTCACTGCAGCTCCTCTTGTACGTTTTATTCCTCATCTGCAGCGGCAGGTCAGGGTGAGCTGATTACCAGGACGCCTGTAAATGTGACAAATTTGATAAATGCCCATTACATCACATGATTGCTCTGTAATTAGAATAAAACAGGAGCTGAAATCATATTTGAACAGAATTATAATTTCTGTCAATTGTTCTATCAGTGTTCTCTGTTTCCATTAAGAATGCTGGGAATGAACCATGCCCATTTAATTAATGGCATTGAAGTTTCATTACTGAAATAAAGCATTATGATAAATGGTGTTTAGAGACAAAGGTGGCTTATGAGCTGCTATGACATTGGAGAAGAAAGCAGGGAACAAATAGTTTATCTGACTTTATTTAAAATGTCCAGAAACATAAAGGAAGATGTGACTGTTACAGCGATTGTGTAAAATATTTAATGCTGTGTTTGTGATGCACTTATACTGAGTCAACTTATGCATGCACTTCACTTCACACTTCACTTTGGCCATCAGCAAGAACCTTGGTGAGAAGGTGATAACTGTAACAGTGCAACTATTCAGACATGTAAGAAATATAAAATTACCATCAGTCGCCGTCAGTCTGGAGCTCCGTGCAAGATGGGGTGAGGATGATTGTGAGAAAGGTGGTGGATAAGTCCAAAACTACACGTGAAGAGCTTGATCTGAAGGCACTGTCACCAAGAACACCATAATGGATGGAAATCTTCAAGAAGACAGACCCATCTGAAGAACATTCAGAGAAGGCTTCAGAAAAGTGCTGTGGTCAAATCAGCTCAACCTGCCGTGTTTTGAGGAAGAGAAACACTTAAACACTTAACATTCAAACACTTTATTTCCTCCAATGACATGCAAATAAGTTTTATGTAATGTTTTTTTTCTGGATTTTGGTTGAGATTCTGTCTCTCTCCATCAAACTAAAATAAAAATTAGAGACTGTTCAAATTCACCAGGCAATCACAAAATTATTTCCGTTTCTTCAACCATGGGTGAGTCTGTCAAAGGTTTCAGGGTTTGTAAACCTGCATAAGCCTGAAATGGGCTACAAGACTATCAGCGACTTCACCATGAGACTACATGAGACTAAATGAACATAAACTGATAGGTGGGATTTGGATTATTGAAGGGCCAGATTTGGCCTGCAGAACCTGGAGTTGAACATTTTTACAACTAAATCTGTGGCTTTGATCTTTGTTAAACTTCTCTAATGGTGGAGATCTGCTACAGCATGAATATGTGGAAAAACTTTGATATTTCAGCTTCTCTGCAGCCACATGCAGAGTTCAGCTTTGTCTTGTATCAGAATCAGCTTTACTGACCAAACAGAAATCATTTTCACGTTTATCCTGATCTCTGTGAAAACAAACAGCTTAAACCTAACAGAATCTAGTCTACAATTTTTTTTTAGACCATTTACTTTCCAAACACAACAAAACCTGCAGTGCAGCCCAACTCGAGTTTATTTAACATCCATGCACAGTCGGTCACTCAGTTCCTCCTTATTTACTGGTGGATTTTAGCTCAGTCTGAGCGAGGTGTGTGTTGGAGGATTATTAAGTAGATATTGATTGCGATTTGATTAAACTCCTGCTAATTTGTTGCAAACCAGCAGGACATTTAATCAAATAAAAATCGATGTGGTCTTAAGAGGCTCTGGTACATCCCTGGAATAGGCGACTACAGCGAAGGCGTTATAAATTACTGGTGAGAGCGATCAGGGCCAATGTCTGAGCAGGGAGAGGAGGAAGGAGAGGATGTGTCACTCTTACGGTGCAGAGGGAGCATGGATTCATGTTCAATAATTAGCATGGAGAAAGACAACAAATACCATCGCCTAATGTTTCATCTGTTTTCTCTTTTTCTGTGGTGTTTGGAGACCATCGATTGAATGAAATTCAGCAACATGAAACTGTGACGGCCAACAACGTGAAGTGGGCGAGGCCGGACATGAAATGATCTCGACTTGACTGAAGTTACAATGGTAGTGACAAACACACGACAGGGTGAAGATCAGCCACAACACACTCATGTACAGTAGATTACTTACCTTATCGGGGCCATGAGGCTAACGGCTGGGTTTGAGTCCTGCGATTTCTCTTGTCTGCTCCTGTCACAATAAAAGCAAAAAAGAAATCAAAACATCATTCATACTTAATGAATCATTTTCAAACCTGCTTAGAGTCGTCTCGATTCTTTTCTACTCTTAAGGGTTAGGGGTTAGAAAGGGTTAGGGTTAGCCTAACCCCTAACCTTTTCTATCTAACAATCACACACATTCACACTGAAATGCATCAGAGAAAAACTTAGGGTTAGTGTCGTTGTCACCCCTGGCGTCGTTGCCCACCTCTCAATTTTAAATACATGTAGACATTGAGGGCTAGCAGGAGGGGCTATACGCTTACCTGCTGCTCTGGCAGGTGGCTCCATGCCCTCCTGGGTTTTAAATGCACCTTAGAACACACATACATCAACAGTACATATGAGCGGGTGGAGGGAGGTTTGAGTCTTCCTACACCCCGTTCTCTGCTGGCCTGCTGGAGCAGGGGGCTAGGAGGAGGAGTTGGCCGTCCGACTGGGGTCTGGTGTATGGGGCCTCCCTGCTGCTGCGGAGTCGGGCGGTCTGCTTCTCCCCACCGCAGGGAAAAAGGTTACACCACCTGAGTCTGGGTGCAGTTTCCCCTCCAGGGCAAGGGTACCTAGACTCGGGGCTTAGAGTACGCTTGGGGAGTGTGATTGTGTGTACAGCGTCTCTCTATGTCTGTCTCCACGTTGGGTGAGTGTTGAGCAATTGTATATGAGAGCATGAGGGTGGGAATAGATGTTTGTATCTGTGTGTGCCTGTTTGTCTGTGTCTATATGTCAGGTTGGGTATCAGACGCCACCTCTCTGGGGACATCTCAGGCCCTCCAAGGTTTGGAGGCCCATCTCCCCCCACCACTTCCCCTGCCGGTGGCGGATGCCCTCAGACATCGGTGCGTTGGTGGTTCTCTGTCTCCGGGGGTGGGCGCCCAGGTACCCACCAGCTCACTCCTTGGCGGCTGCTTATTGGGGCCTGGAGCCTGGGGCTCGCTCGGGCCACTTTGGGGATGGGGTGCCCTTGGCCTCTCGGCCCGGGGCTCGGCCACTCAGGCACAGCTGGCTGCCGGCGGAGCTCACGGGCACGTCACTGCAACCCCCCCTGGCTTCTGCTCCACGGCTGCTGAGTGACCCCTCATCTGGGACTCTCCTCAGCTCTTTCTGGGATAGTGGCGCGGCTGCCCCTCTGTTGGTCTTCCTTGGTCTCTTGTGTTCTGGGGGCCTCTGGATGTCTGGAGTCTTGATCTCCTCCATACCTGCTTCATGCCCTGGAGGTCGGGGCAGTGGCCCCCCACACCCTCTAGCAGATCATTACATGAAGGAACCTTTTAAAAACAAGCGCGTTCATGCTCACAGGTGTACACACGGGTGATCACACACACAAACTACACCCTTTTTGGCTCCTACCTCAAAGCACACTGTGCGCTGTCGATCTCACGTGCTGCACAATAATGTTTAATATTTAGTATTTACTGTCATATTCCCATATATCATTGTGATCTTGTTTATTACTCTCGTTTTCTTCTGCTTGCTTTCTTTTTTCTTTCTCAACAGGTGATCCAGGTGATCGATATGTATTTTTTGTCTGCTTATTCTGTTGGTTTTTGTTTTTGCCCTTTTCCCCGTCCCTCTTCTCAGGTTTTTTCTTTCCTCTTTCTTTCTCCACGTTCTCTCCTCCAGTCAAGTCTGTCCCGTATTCAGCAAGTGAAAATAAAATAAACAATAAAAGTTGAATCAAATGGACCATTACGGCAAGGCTGGGATGGTCCATTTGGTAAAGTAAATCCGTTGGGCATCTTTCTTCGCCTTTAGACAATAATTCTGATGGCAAAAGAACCAAACGGGACAGGTAAAAAAAAAAAAAAAAAAAAAAAAAAAAAAAAAAAAGGGTTAGTGTCAGGGATCAAACCACCAACATGCTCTACATCCTGACCTGCAGCCACACCGCAGCTCAGCATCTGGAAATAGGGGGCAGGTGGAGGTAAGGTGTTACTGGAGATTCAACCTCAAGTGTCAGATCAATGATCTGAGCTGTGATGAAAGGCTGAGGTGGGCCACAGAAGATTTCTTAATAAAGCTTCCACATCCCACGTCAACATGTTCCTGCTTTTGTCACTTTGCCCCAGAGACTTCATTACTTTAAGTATTATTATGTAAAATATTGTTTTAATTCACACTTGCTGATCTGCTGTGCTTGAGGTGACTGACGGCACAGTTCAATCTTAAATATGCATGTTTTATAAATATGCCCCTAAAGAGAAGCGAGTGTCCGTGGCCTACATACAGATCCATACATCTAAATATGTCACTGAAGTGCAGGCAAGTTTAAAATAATAGTCACACACACCTAATTAAGGAATACTCTGTAAAATGCAGCATATTGCTCACACAGGCCTCCTTCCATCTGGACAAAATGGCTGTTGTGCCTCATTGTCTAAAAATAGGGATGAAGACAAATTGTTATCATTTGCCAAAGCCCCTGACAATAATGATGAATGAACGCTTTCTCCATTTCCACCATGCCCTCTGAAGTCATTGCTTAAGGCCTTCTCGTCCCCTCAGCTTCCTCTCTCCTCTTCATATCACCGTATGGTCTCAAGTATTAACTGAGCAAACATCATCAGTACTCTCTGACATCATCAGGGTTCATTTCTATTTCCTGTTATCCTCCTGCTGTGTTAGATATGTCATCCTGGCGATCAGGTGTGGAGGAGGTGAGGGCCTCCTCGATGTGCTAATTGATTTGGCCTCATGAAACCAAAGCCCCCGCCTATCACCACCACCATCATCATCATTGCAGCCTCACCCCTCACCAATGAGTCCGTCCCAAACAAACCGTCCTTCAGCAGTTTGTTGGTGTGTGTGTGTGTGTGTGTGTGTGAGAGAGACAAAACAGAAACACTCCAGCATGTTTTCTGTTATATTAGCTCATTATTTGACGTACATGCTGGGTGGAGGCTCGTGTCGAGGAGTTCACACACACAGCCATGATGTCTGTGCTGATCATCAAACTGTGAGAAATCAATCAGCTGATGGCTGTTGCAGTAGGATCAATATTTTAAACATGAATGTGTTATTAAACTTCTTTTATCTCTTAAAAAATGTTGCACTTCCTCGTTTGATAGTGTGTGTGTGTGTTGCTGCACAGCTGACGTCCATTATGCTTCGTTTTCAGCAGATGATATTATTTAGCACGTTTACCCACCAACATGGAGGACATCAGATGAGTGGAGCTGCTGATGGATATACACCTCAGGTTAACACACTGTTACTGTGAGTGTGTGTTACTCATGCAGCTTCACAGACCCACACAGTGTGGAGTCAAACGCTGGTGTGTGGTGGTGGTTAGGGTGGTAGCCACTTTCTGTCACTGGCTGGTGGGGATTGGGCGCTAACAGCTGCTTAGTTAGAAAAACAGAGAGGGTGGTTTTTGGTAACATGGCCCCTGATAAATGACCCGCTGCTGCACCATCACACAAACACTGTGCTGCACATCCTTACTAATGACGTGGAATCCCTCAGCTTATCACCACTGACTCAGTTACATTAAAATTCAGTTCAGTTTTATTAATATAGCAACAAACCACAACAACAGTCGCCTCAAGCTGTTTTATACTGTAATGTAAAGACCGTACAATAACACAGAGAAAACCCTATGAGCAAGCACTTGGCGACAGAGGAAAGGAAAAACTCCCTTTTAACAAGAGGAAAAAACTTCCTGCTGAATCATGCTCAGTGATGAGTGGCCATCTGCTGTGACTGGTCGGTATGACATTCAGGAGAACGTGGAGTAGGAAGGCAGGACCCGAATGCAGGACTCGCAGGCTGGTTTGGAACACGTGTCGTTACAGAGACTGAAATAAACAGGAAACACACACGAGACGAGACAAGGAACCAAGAGAAACTGAGGGTTTAAACACACAGGATGGGAAACAGGTAGGAACACGGCTGGAAATAATCTAACTAAGGACACAGAGGAAGTAGAACTAGACATAACGCACACAGGACAAAAGACTATCACACTAAAACAGGAAACATACATAGGAAACTAAGCAAAGTGTTACGGTCCAGGTGAATGGCAGTATTTTTCTGGCAGCTACAAGTCTCCTCCTCTGGGTGGAGCTGACCTCTTTTCGCACTCACCTGTCGCTCGCAGCAATCCACAACCTGGTCGCTGGTCTTCTTTCAAATACCTACACCACATCGACTCCAGCATAGACTCCATTTTCATTCTCACCTGCCTGCCTCACCTGGACTTCTGGAATCGGGTCACCTCCTTAACTCACCTGGACCTGCTCAGCCTTGCCTTTCCCCCTTCACACACCTCCACCTGCAAACATGTAGGCTGCGAGGAAAAACTCAGTAGAACAATATCAGCAAAACCTGAGAGTGGCCTCGCTGTGACACTCTGTTGCAGAGTTTCTGACCTCTGGCTTGTCGTTCTCATTAACAGCTCCATGTACTGACCGCATGAGCGTGTAGCCCTTTCACCCACGTCCCTGTAAATAGTCCCTGCACCTTTCACTCGTGTTCAATTGTTTATGTCAAGTTTCATGTCACTATGAATAAAAATCATTCACGTCACTCTCCAGGCCTCCGTGTGTTGAATCTGCATTTTGAGTCCACTTGGCCCCGATGGCCACACCAGCCATGACACAATGACAAGAGTCCAAACCGCTGGGGTTGAGTGGAGGAAGACTGGACACAGACACACTGTGGAAGAGAGCCAGAGAGGGACGAGAGGACACTGGCACACAAAAATGTAAGAAAACCTTTATATGAATTTCTAATAATAAGTCATAAAACAGCACCTCAGCAAGGTGAACAGAGTAAAGGTCCATGATGGTGTTTCCTGCAGGTCGTTGCTTCTCTGTGTGCAGCTGACGAGTCGGAGAGGGAGTTGGGTTCAGAGCCGGTGCAGGTCTGACAAATGATTTGTGGAACTGTTGCATTCATAGTCACTTAAACATGAATTTGTCAGAACGGAAGAGAGGGCTAGCCTCAGCGCCGACTGTCGCACAGTCTTCTCCTCCTCCTGCTTTTCTCTGCGAGTCCTCCCCCTCCTCCTTCTCACCCATCCTATGATGATGGATTGAGCCTAATGCAAATTTACAACCATTTTATATTCACAGACTTCCCCCGGTCGGCAGTAGGAGCATTGCTCAAAATCACGCTTCCAAGATGTCTGCCTTCAAACAGCCAGTATCATCGGCCTCCTCTCAATCTCCCTGCTTCACACTTACAGCTGGATGGAGATTAATGCAGCTGTGCAGCTCCCTCTGTTCTGTTTACATGTGGTGACTATGCATAGAGCTGCTCGCCGGGTACCATGCCACCCGTCCCCTCTGACCTGTTCCTGTCCGTCCTTTGTATGGTGACGAGCAGACGGCGTGCGTTGGAGATGTGTGTCCCCCAACATTGTTGTATATCACCTTTTTGGATGGTGGGACAGAAAATGCAAGAAGAAAGGAGACAGTTTTTCACCCTATCAGGTTGGAAAGGCAATGTTGTGCCCTTGTAATTGAGGAGGTATCTCATCTATCAACAGTGCCACCCCAGATAATAAATATAGAGTACACAGCAGCTCCTCTGAGATTTAAAGAGAGGCTGTGTGTGTGTGTGTGTGTGTGTGTGTGTGTGTGTGTGTGTGTGTGTGTGTGTGTGTGTGTGTGTGTGTGTGTGTGTGTGTGAAAGGAAAAACTAGAACATGTGCCTTTGCCCTGATGAACCACCTTTGTGCACTTCAGTGAGTTTGTGGTCTGATTTTGGGGCTTGTGTGAAATCAGTCAGAGTTTGCACCGCAGGCCGCTGCTCATGTGTTCAGACCGTACTAATTATCCAATGATACGGAAACAGTAAAATAATCCTATTTAACCTCAGACTTACACCTAGCTGTCTTTGAAATCATCTCCCTTCCTCTTCAGATGTGGTCCCAACTCTGCCAGCAAACACTCAAACTGTCAAACTTGCATCCTGAAATACGTACAAAAGCTTGTGGATCGAACCAGGAAATGCTGCTGACTTCTCCTGAGAATCAGATGAACCAGAGATTCACTTTCTTCCTTTTATCCTTGAGAGACATCAGGACTACCTCATCATTGCTTTATGTCCAGTACACAACTGTTTACAAACATTTTGATGTGAAGGCTGCTGTAACACAAGGCAGAGCTAGATAAAGCTTTAGTGAAGGTTACAAATGATCTTCTTATGGCCTCTGACCGTGGACTCATCTCTGTGCTTGTCCTGCTAGACCTCAGTGCTGCGTTCGATACTGTCGACCATAATATCCTATTAGAGCGATTAGAGCACACTGTAGGTATTACAGGTAGTGCACTGCAGTGGTTTGTATCATATCTATCTAATAGACTCCAATTTGTACATGTAAATGGAGAGTCCTCTTCACACACTAAGGTCAATTATGGTGTTCCACAGGGTTCAGTGCTAGGACCAATTCTGTTTACATTAAACATGCTTCCCTTAGGCAGCATCATTAGAAGACATAGCATACATTTTCACTGCTATGCAGATGACACGCAGCTCTATCTATCCATGAAGCCAGGTAACACACACCAATTAGTTAAACTGCAGGAATGTCTTAAAGACATAAAGACCTGGATGGCTGCTAACTTTCTGCTTCTTAATTCAGATCAAACTGAGGTTATTGTACTCGGCCCTGAAAATCTTAGAAATATGGTATCTAACCAGATTCTTACTCTGGATCAAGGTTATTATCGTTAACTAAAACTAACGAAATAACGAAAACTAGAAGTGAAAAAACATTTTCGTTAACGGAAATAAAAATAAAAGCGAAAAAAGGAAAACTAACTAAAACTGTAATGAGTGTTCACAAAACTAACTAAAATTAACTGAATTTATTGCAAAAATGCGTTTAGTTTTCGTTGATGTGTGTGTGTCATACAATAGTCAAGGGTAAAAAAGAAGTTTAGTTTCCAGGTTTTTTTCTTGCTGTGTCTCATTAAGCCAGCAGGTGGCAGTACGTTAGTCGAGTCGTCTGTGTTGCTGCTCCGTCCACGCGCAGAATCATGTCAGGAAAAGTCTGGAGAAAGCGCCAGCTTCCAATTTGGGATTACTTTGAATATGACTGTGTTTTGGATAAAGCAAGTGTCTTGTAGTGGAACGAGACAAATTATGAGGAACATTTCTAAAGGGAAAAAAATCCCACAAACCTTAAAGTGCACTTGAAAAGCTCACACAAGAAGGCTAACGTAGCTTGAGAAGGTAAGGGAGCACACTCAACCCTCATCCCCAGAAACAGAAGCTAACCCCAGGCAAGGCAGCGTGATGCATCCCGAGACAACAGGACTGGGATATCTACATAACGGTGTGAGTCAATTGCCTTAACACCCGGTGCTGCAAGAGTTAATAGTCTCATTGCGGCCAAGATATACATTTTATAGTTGCCTGGTATCAGCGGTTGTTCATCTGCCCTAATTTATTTATTCATTTATTTATTTAAAGAACCCATAGGTGGGAATGTGAGTTGTCTGTCTCTGCGTGTTAGCCCTGCGACAGACAGGCGACCTGTGCAGGGTGCAGAGTATGGTAGCTGGAATAGCAACATACCCAAGGATAAGCAGAAGAGAATGACAGATATGATGAAACTGGGATTTTGTTACACTTAATTATTGCAAACACAACTAAAACTATAACTGAAACTAATCAAAACTAAACTGAAACTATGGATTTTCAAAAAAAAATAAAAAACTAAACTATCAAACAATTGGTAAAAACTAATTAAAACTAATATAAAATTGAAAATCTGAAGTCAAAACTAAATAAAAATAAAAACTAATGAAAATTGCAAAACTATTAAAACCCTGCTCTGGATGGCATTACCTTGGCCTCCAGTAACACTGTGAGGAACCTTGGAGTCATTTTTGACCAGGACATGTCCTTCAATGCACATATTAAACAAATATGTAGGCCTGCTTTCTTCCATTTGCGCAACATCTCTAAAATTAGAAATATCCTGTCTCAGAGTGATGCTGAAAAACTAGTTCGTGCATTTATTACTTCCAGGCTGGACTACTGTAATTCATTATTATCAGGATGTCCTAAAAACTCCTAGACGGTGACTCTGAGTCCTCCCTTAGTTACAGTGCAATAGGGTAAGGCAGCTGGGGCTTCCCATGATGCAATGAGCAATGGTTTCTTCTTCACCATTAACTTAAAAACTGATTTCAGATCAGTATGAGCTGATACATGAAGATATTTGTGTCAGCTAAAAATTAGAATAAGTTAAAGAAATATCCTGTAAATACCTTAATGTGCCTCACTTCAGCACTACACCTGTGTTCTTTTTTGGATCTCTCTCCAAAATGCCCCTCTTCCAGTCATTTCAACATATCCAGGATATCTCTAACATAACCCTAACATAACCTATCACACTACAGAGTATCGCAGCATACACACTCTGAAAAAAAATGAAAGTCTGGACAGTTTGGGGGTTATAGCCCTTAACGGACCACTTTTGATTTTTGGATGTAATTATTCCAAGGAAGCTGTGCCACCTTTAAATAAGATTTAACTTTAAAATTGTGCAGGTGGTTGTTGTGTAGGAGGCTGTTTCTGTTTGAGGGGGTTGTTCAGATGTTTGTTTGTGACCAGAACTGTGGAACTAAAAGGAGCGGTCAGAAGGTGCCGTACTCAGTGTTGGGTAAGTTACTTTAAATTAGTAACTTAGTTACATTACTAGTTACTTCTCTAAAAAAGTAACTCAGTTACTTCAAGTTACTCGTTACTTTCAAAGTAACTAGTTACTAGGGAAAGTAACTTTGGTTTTACTCAGAATTCTCTTGTTAAGGTGTTGCTTCCGTAACTGGATACCCAGCCAGACTGCCAGTCTTCTAGCTTGCTTACTTGCCACAAGTGCACTGTGCCACCTACCAACAGAAAGGAAAAAATAATGTGCACATTTCCACGAGAGAAATCCCACGCCTGGACCGACGTTGACCGCCGCCATGATTCTAGCCTGCTTTTTACATCTAACACAAAAACTGCAGTCGTGGTGCTTTTGATTGTACTCAGAACTTGGAGATTCTGCCTTCTGAATAGGAAGATGTAGGTAACACCAGACTGCAGATGAGCTGCATACAGAGCTGGACTGGGACAAAAAAAAATCGTCCCCGGCATTTTGACTAGAGACCGCCCACCATTATAGGAAAAATCATAAAGCCTTTGACAGTGATGTACACTGTTCTGATGGTATATATGTATCAATCTATCAATTGTTTGTTGTAAGACTCAGATAATTATTTTTTTAAAAGCGAGACATTTTAAATGAGAATAATAAAGAAAAGTATTTCCTTGTCCCCCCCTTTCCCTGTTAATGCCCTACCTGGCCCCCTGGCAAAACTTTGCTAGACCCGCCCCTGCACAGTTACCAGCTGTCAGCTACATAGAAAAGGATCCTGGTGTTATTTGTCTCTCAGAAACAGCTCATAACTTCCCTTCAACTCATCCATGTCACCTAAAAGGTAAACCTGTTTCTCCATCACCTGTTCTGCTCTGATGATTCAGTAAGGACATCTCCTGGTTTCATCTTCATGTTTCCCTCTCACCAGATAACCAAACCGATATCATGACCAGCAGCTTTACAGCTATGGCTCCAGCAAACATCAGCTGATACTAGAAATTAATATTAAATAAATTCTAACAACAGCTGATCAAGCTTAAACGTGCTGCTGTTGTTTAACGCGACATCCGCTGGTTTCCTCTTTCTGGCGCAAAGTGGGCGATAAATAAACAAGAGAGAAAAGCCGATCAGCTGATCATTGATCAGTTTCGTGATTGAAGTAGAAACAGGAGAGAATGAGAGAAGAAGAGGCAGCTGTGCAGCTTCAGCTTTGTGTCTTTTTCATTGTAGCTGAAGTCCGGGACAAACTGTGTTCCTTTTCACCTCAGTACGAAACGCGTAATATTTTCTCTGAATACGAGACGATTCTGTTTTTTACGGGACGGTTGGCAACTCTAATAATTAACCGTATGAAGAAAATAAAGTTCAACATCAGTAACATAGCACCCACCCAGCTGTATACAGTAGAAACTCCGTCATGCTAGCTAGCACGCAGTACGAAAATGTCAGCATAAGGAAAATAAACTCCACCTAAACTTGGTTTATATCTGACTGATAGACTGCAGGTCATAACTTCTTACCTGAAGTTCAGTTCACCTGACACGACCGGCGGCCGCTTCGGGTCTCTCCTCTTGCCTCCCTTTTCCTTCATCCACCTGCTGGCCTCCACCACTTGCTAATGTTACTGAATCTGTGGAAGCTCCGCGATATCCACCACACGAAGTAACGAGTAACGAGCCTATCTAAATCCCAGTAACGAGTAACGCGTTCCTGGTTTTGGCATAATAACTAGTTACCGTGCTCGTTACCACAATAATAACGTAGTTACTGTAACGCGTTACTTAATAACGCGTTAGTCCCAACACTGGCCGTACTACATATGAAAATTATCACTCATCAGATGCTGGCTCGTCAGAGCTCTTCATTACCAGCATGAGGTTAATTAGCATGGCCATGTTGGCTCAGTGTGTTTGTGTGTCACATGTGTTGTTGTAGATGTCACACAGGAGCTGATAGAAGGCCTGCAGTCAAACATCGAAGCACAGAGGCTGTCTCACTCATACATGCTCTCTCTGGCTAATTGGGCCCTCTGGATGTCTCTGACACGAAGGATATTTGTATATGAGCGTGGAGCTGAGAGTACAGACTGATGTCCAAGCGGTTTATGACTTAATTCTCTCTGTAACCTGGAGCCCCTGGACCAGGGCTCTAGAGTGCGACCAAATTGGTCGCATTTGCAAATGCGACCAAATTTTTCCGTGGTGCGACTAAAAAAAAATATTTGGTCGCACCGGTGCGACCAAATATTTTCGGGTAACAAAAATAAATAAATCTCTGCAACTCTCCGTGTGGTCAACAACAGACACACATTATGCCCCTATCGTGGACTAAACCAATCAGCGATAGTCAGGGGCGGGACCTCTCTGATTGGCCATGGTCCAGTTGAAAGTGCAGGTGGAAGAGAGAGGTGAGTAGCTTGAATAAAGCGATATCAATTCATTAACGGATTCCACACAAAGACGTAAACACAGAGCGTTCCCGACGCATCAGAATCAGCTTTGTCTTTCTCGGCTTTCTCACCTGATGGCCCGAACACGGACACGCTGTCGGAGCTCAGCGATTCTGATGCGTCGGGTACGCGCTGTGTTTACGTCTTTTTTGCGCTGATTCTGAGCTGCAGGTTTTGTCTCTCCAACCAAAATTCGCCGAGCGAGCAGCAAAAGAAGCAGCAAACTGCGCTTCACATTTGATCAATGTCGTCATGAATTCCCTCTGACTTTTGCTGTTTTGTTTCCACCACGATAAAAATCACACTTCTTGCACAGCTCTCTCTCTCTCCCTCTCTCTCTCTGTTTTCTGCATTATTCATTCACTTATTACCCACCAGTCTACCGCTGTTTACAGCGCTGTCGGCCGCTGTCTTTTTCTTTTCTTTTTCTTTTTTCACTTAAATGACCTCGGACAAGAAAGCCTAATTTCTGCTGTTCAATACTGGAGAAATTTAAACTTCTTAAAATTATGCAAAATTGCAGAATATTGCAGAATATTTTTAAGGTTATCTGCTATAAAACGCCAGACCAGGAAAATCTCCTTCATGTTTTTCTGTGTTTTATTCTCAGTTACTTTGACACAAAGGCATCTATGTGATGTTCACAATTCTGATGAAGTCTCACATGTATCAGTACTGATAAATGATCAGAATTATAATATTTCTGACTGTCTGAGGCTAAATTGAATCGAATCAGGACTTTGAGAACCGGAATCGAATGGATTATAGAAATCAGTGATGATACCCAGCCCTAGTGAGCAGCCTAGGCCTGACAGAAGTGGATGTAGCTGTGGGTAATAAGAAAAGATGAAAAGAACTATTGATAACTTTTGTGTTAAGGCCTGATCCGTCTGAAATTCATAGCCAGCTCTGACACGGTGCCATCAATCTTTGAATGCTGAAAAAGCAGCAGTGTATCCAAAAAACACATTATATGCTGCAATAAATGCACTGCCCAAGTGTCCCCTCTCCCCACTGCCTTTCAGCAGCAGGCAGCAGCAAACAGGTCGTCAGAGGAGCCAAGATGATGATTAAGTTTAACATTTTCTACAATATTGACAAAGCACTTTAAGCACAAGTTTGTTAGTTAATAATTTAGAAATGAATATTGTCTGTATGGACTTCCCCTCAAAGAAAGTGCACATGTAAAACTGCGGTGTTAAGCGATGCGGTTGAAAAATTTGAGTGCGCCTAACTTTTGTGCCGGTACGCCTAACTTTTTAGGCGTACTGGTGCGCCCATGTCAAAAAGTTAGTCTAGAGCCCTGCCCTGGACGTAAAAACACCACCACCAAAAAATTAACAATTTTACACATGTATCCTTCGTGGCCCAACCTATCCCAGAATTCATAGCGCGGCCCAGCCAATTCCAGTTTCCAACAATGGTGGCAGCTACTTAGTTTTAATATTACTCTTATTACTCTTTTCAATACTTTATTAAATTATTATTTATAATATTTGTATAATAATAAAAAAATACTTTATATACGCAGCAATGGCGGAGGAGCGCAGAGAGTTTGAAATATTACTCTTTCTGGGTCACAAAATAAACTTATTTTCAGGTAAGAATGTAGCTGTGTAAACTTCAAATATCTGCTTGATTTATCAAGACATCACATATTTGCAAAAGTGCTCCGGCGTTTTCGGAGACGTCTGTTACCCACCAGCTCGAAAGCTGACCAGGAGGTTGAGGCTCACTAGAGCCGTCGAGAACAGCGAACTCCCGGCACATCATTTTCAGACCCCCCGCAGTCTTTTGCTACTCAGGTTAAACATGATGCATAAGTCACTTAGATAACTTAAAAATTTTATTGTTTGGCTTTTTTCAGTGTTTTATTTGTTCCTGAGTAAATTGGTTTGGCTGTGATTAAAGTTTTCACACCGCTGAATAAACGTCAAAAAGAAAACTGATTAAACAGAAGTGTGAGATGGTCGAGAGTTTACTCCAGTGTCCTGTTATATTTTAGATAGCAGACGGCTGAGTTTATTAAAGTCTACAGAGACAGGTGGTGATGCAAATCTGAAGTCTAGACCGTCATTTCACAGCCTCGCACTTCCAGCCTTCTCGGTCTATGTGGGCTGGGTCCTCCGAAGGATGCAGCCCCTGAATTGAAACACAGCTAAGGTCTGGGGTTTTTTCCAGAGAGCTGGGCTCCACCTTCGGGTGGAGTCTCCAATAAACCTGCACACCTGTCTGCAATCAAGCTACTGGTATTTAAGACCAGGACTCACAACAGCCCACATAGCAAAATTGGTATGGCCCGGCTCTGGCCCACACAATATGCTTACACATGGCCCACATACCGCAAAGAATGACGGCCCTTTGGTGGCCCAGATCTGGTTTGCCAGAGGTGGCCCACACATGGTCCAGCACAAGGCCAGTTGCAGACACACTGGTGGTCCTGTGCTGGCCCATGTGTGGACTACCTCTGGCAAACCTGATCTGGGCCACCAAAGGGCCGTCATTCTTGGCGGTATGTGGGCCATGTGTAAGTTGTGTGCAGCCACGGGCCAGTTGTAGACACACTGCTGGCCCAGAACAGTTTCAGCTCTGGACCCAGATGTCAGCCTGATGTGTACCTCAATCAAGCCATGTACTAACAACATGTGCCAGAACATGCAAAACTATCATGACGAAACTCTGTTCAGACAGTGAATGGACTGACTCTTATATAGCGCTTTTCTAGCCTTCTGGATTGCTCAAAGCACTCTCTATAACATGCCACATTCACCTAATCAGACACACTTTCGCTAAACTGAGTGCTTCCTAACTACATTCATACACATTCATGCTCTTGACATGCAGACTGGAGGAGCCAGGGATCGAACCACTAACCTTCCAATCAGTAGGTGACCTGCTCTACCTCCTGAGCTACAGCCAACCAATAGCAAAGATGAGTAAACCCTCACTAGGTCTTGGATAAAGTGTACACTCACAAACCTGTCAAACCTGCATGTGAAACGTTGGCTACCATAGCAGTATAGTATTGCAACATGGCATTTGGGTCTTCTAACCAAAATAGGAAAATAGGAACATAAATATTGCCATCATTGCCAGACCTGGCCCACATCTGGTTGACATACACCCTGCCATGACACCGGTCAGTCAGACGTGCCAGCTTGATGACAGATCCAGGGAAGACCTGTTTTCCATGGGCCTGGGCCACATAAACCAAACCACAATCGGGCCAGGTATGGCATGCCATCACATAAACAGTGGCATCATTGCCAGACCTGGCACACATCTGTTTGACATACACCCTGCCATGACACCAGTCAGTCAGAAGTGCCGGCTTGATGCCAGATCTGGGCTAGACCTGTTTTCTATGAGCCTGGGCCACATAAACAAAACCACAGTCCAGCCAGATATGGCATGCCATCACATAGACAGTACCATCTGACAGGCCTGGCCCATATCTGGATGACATACGTCTTATCATGCCAGAAGTCAGCCAACAGTGCTGGCTTGATACCAGATACCGGCCAGACCTCCTTGCTATGTGGGAGACCTCTGCCACCTCTACAGCTAACCTGTGTTAGTGCTAGGCTGCCAAACTCCTTCCAGACTTGTGGTATTTTTGCTCACAGTATTTTCTCTTTGCTCTAGTTACCCGCCTGGTTATCATGTTATACTGGCGGACAATACTTCTTCATCTGCATCTTCATCTACTACCTTCATCTGGACGCTGATGGTCTGCAAAACTTGTTGCACTTCCTTCATCACGGCATACGACTTGCCTGCCTCCAGATTCATTTTGGATCACAACTCACCCGGACCTCTCGGATGGTACCCCTCTCATGTTGTTCTCCACCTGCAACGCTGACTCTGTATTCCACTGCCCCTCCTTTCTCCCCTGGACCTGTTCTGGAATTAGTCACAGCACATAGTTCTGATTACATGTCTCAACTTTAGCTCATAGTTCATAGTAAACTTTATCTGTATTGTCCAGTTTTTACTATTGCCTTTGTGCACCATTGTAAATAAAGCACTATTTTCACGTCGGGTTTTGCCTCCGTCTTTGTCTGCTCTCTAGTCCACACAGCCGATTTGGCCTTTTGGCCTTAACATCAGGCTGTTAACATGTTTATTTCTGATATAAAGTTTTAACATGGAAGTCTATGGGGACTGGCTGACTGCTGCCTCTGCTGGATGTCAAACAAACTGCAGCCTTCGGAGCTTGAGTTTGGACACGTTTATGCCGTAACAGCTAAATATTTGATCAGATCATGAAACGCATAGTAGGTCAGCAAACATTCAGCTTACAGGAAATGTGGCTGTGAGTGATTTTTTTTGTTTTATCTTTGCTGGCTCTGCTTGTCATAATGATAAAAACTACAAGATCTTCATTTAAGCTTCAGCATGACAAGTGTGACACCTTTCCCAAGACACCCATGTGAAAATACCCAGAAGGGATTTGAGATGAGGAGAGGACAAAATGAATGACTGAAGTACAAAAAAGGAGAAAAGATTATAAACACTCTGCCACTCGGGCTATTTGTCAAGACTGTAAACTTCTCTCCCTTCCCTCTCTTCCTATCTTTCTTCTTTAGCCCCTTCTATGAAGAAGAAGTATTAATTTATTAAATTTCCTCTCCATTTAACGACCCCATTTGGAGGATTTGAGTTTGATCCTCACCGGCTCAGCGAGGCGTGAAGATGGCAAGAAGAGGGAAGGGAGGAGATGGATCTGTCAGCGTGTCACATAAATATCTTATTAGCCAGTGATCTTATCATCATAAAGCAACCCATTTATACAGTTAGGCATGTCATGTTGGTCAATTGCACAAAAAGGGAAAAAAAATCCATCCACATGCAATATTAAACTCTCGAATCTCATGCCAACACCATTAGGGGGGTTCAAACTCTTCTTCTCTGCTTCCTCATCTGGGTGTGTTTGTGTCATGAATCCTGCGCTTCTGGATGTCGTTTTTTCCTGTTTCTTTTTTTCTGTTTCACTAATAGAAGTCAAAGAGCATCCAGTCCCCAGTTCCAACCATCATTTTTCCAGCAGTGTTTTTTCCACTTCTACCAGGTGGATCCTGAGGAGTTCGCAAGGCAAATAAAATAGATAATTCTGCGAGGGTCTCAGCTAGGCATGCTCAGAGCACCTCCGATGCACAGACATTGATTTGAGGACCCAAACGAAGACAGGTGGCACCAACTTTAAGAATAAAAAAACGAACCTTTATCGGGGCAAGGCCAACAGTCCAAAAGCAGCTGAAACGAAGTGCAAACTGGAAAAACACACAAACAATGAATACACAGACACACTGAGGCTGATGGAGAACTAACACAGCTAAACTAAATCAGGGTAACAAGGCAAGGGGAATAAAACTGCACGTGCTACACAGAGACAGACAAAGAAGATGGAGACTGGACAGCACGACACAAGGAAGGCAATAAAACAAAAGCTCAGGTATAATCCACCAGGACTGTGGCACCAAGGTGGCATCCTGCAACACGGTCTCATCCCAACTCACCACATACTGACGCTGTGTAACAAATCGTCGGTATGTTACGTGTTCGGAGGCATGAGAGCTGTTTGGAATGGATCCATACATGTAAATGTGTATTACGTTCTGATCATGAATCACTTTGGAAAACACATCTGACAGGGTTGATGTTGGGGCTGGTATAGATGGCTGGAGTCTCTGCTCTAAGCGTGTGTTAACGCCATAAGTGGCTTTCTATTGGATTCAACTGAGAACCCGGAGCATCTCATAAGGACGCGGAACGGTTCCTTTCACGTCACTATGAGACGCCTCGGGCTATGACAAGTCGTTGGTATGTTATGCATTGGGAATGAGAATGTTCTGCAGCCCAAGGAAAGTTTCTGTGTGGGAGAACCACATTTTGCCATCCTGCATCATCATCATCACCTGTACCACACCTGCACGAATCACTCTAACATTAGCAAGAGCGCAGTGCATAAATGTGAAACTTTAGCTTCAACAACAACAACAAAAAACAGTACCTGGATCCAGTACCTGGACAAAGGCTAACCACCTGTGAGCAGAAGACAGCTGGGTTGTTATTCAGTTATCAGAGGTCTGTGGAGCAGAACTGACATGGACAGATTTCCTGCTCCTCACACAGACACTGACATCACAGCATTACCAGTTCGTCATGGTCAGCACAGCGAGGGCTGTGCGTTTCCTCCGTTAAACAAACTGTCCTGATGGCGGCGTGCTGGTGGCGCTTAGCAAGGTCAGTCAGCATCGTCAGAAACAGAATCTCTTCCTTCTCATTAGAGTCCCGTCTTTCTTCTTCTGCAGTTCTCCAAAGCCCTGAATCCGTCTCATTATCTTGTTTTCATGTTGCACTTTGTCGAAATGGGGCTCGATGGCTTCGGGCACCAAAGGAAAAGAAGGAGGAAGAGCGGCGCCACTGTTGACAACAACAAGAAAGAACGTCACGGTCGTCTGTATGGTCATCAGTTATTTTTTAATTGTGAAGGAGTACAGTACACTAATTAAAACTAGTAGATCTCGCCATGCCAAAGGCAAAATTAATAATTGATATTTTATTAATATTCAGAAGTAACACTGGGAATATATTAAAGTGATTTTGTGGTTGCAGAAATGATCCAGAACCGGGCGTCTGTGTGTGAGAAAGAGACCTGTTTCAGAAGAATTAATGGACTCCGCCTCCTTAACAAGCATCCAGTTCAGTCTCACAGAGAGACGATAACAGCTGTTAATCATTCACAGATCAATGAGGATCAGAAATACTGTTGGACAGTAAACTGTACCAGCAGCGTCTCATCTCACGTCAAGTCTGCAGGGTTTTTCTTCCATCAACAGTTAAAGTGCAGTTTCACGTGATGATGTCACAGTGAAAGCTCAGCTGGACATTTCATCGGTTAATAAGAATCAATGATTTCACTGGGTTCTGTTTAGATGAGCTAGACAAACAACTGAAAACAGCAGCTGTCTCAAGCTCCTGTATACATATCAGGTAAGAACACTACAATGTCAAAGAGAGACAGTGGGAAGGAAAAGTTTCATTTTAACAGGAAGAAACCTTCAAAAGATCCAGGATCAATATCTGAGGACAGAGACTAATCCTAACCCTACAGCAGAGAGAAGACAGACACTATCTCTACTTTTAACATTCAAACTTTCCTTTTTGCTAAAGCATATAGTTAGGGCTGGACCAGGTGACCCTGAATCCTCCCTTAGTTATGCTTCAATAGGTGTAGGCTGCCGGGGATTCCCATGATGCACTGGGTGTTTCTTCTTCATACTTAGCGTTTGTCTCCCGAATCCAGACTGGAAGCTGGTTCCACAGAAGAGGGGCCTGAAAACTGAAGGCTCTGCCTCCCATTCTACTTTTAAATACTCTAGGAACAACAAGTAGGCCTGCAGTGTGAGAGCGAAGTGCTCTAATAGGGTGATATGGTACTACAAGGTCATTAAGATAAGATGGGGCCTGATTATTTAAGACCTTGTATGTGAGGAGCAGAATTTGAAGTGTTCTGGATCAACTGAAGGCATTTCAGGGAGTTTTTAGGACTTCCTGATAATAATGAATCACAGTCGTTCAGCCTAGATGAAATAAATGCACGAGTTTATTGTAGCTGCATCACGTTTAGTGCGATCGCTGCAAAAAGTCGTTAAAATATCAGCTGTGCTGTGAAATTATTCTTTCTGTTTGAGTTTGTAGCATCAAAATGTAAAAGAAATCATTTTAAACATGAGAATATGAACTTGTGCAGAACCTTCTGTCACAGCCAGCCTGATATTTTTATCATATTTTCACACTCAGGTCTGAACAATATGTGACAAGGACATGCTGTGTGTGTGTGTGTGTGTGTGTGTGTGTGTGTGTGTGTGTGTGTGTGTGTGTGTGTTGAATATTCACGTGAGGGAAAGATTGTGTTAATCTCACATTTCTAATTAAAACTATTTGCTTGTTGTTGTTTAATATCGCTGACTGTCTCAGAAAATGATCCATCATTCTGCCATCACGCTGTCCCCTCCTCCACCCTCGACCCGCCCTCCACCTCGCATCCCATAAACCCTCTGCACCGCACTGCCAAACAAAAACCTTCCCCGCTCTCCTTCTTTCTGTGTGGAGCCAGGGGCGGTGTGGGGGGTGTTTAGTATTTTTTAATAAGCGTCCTCAGGACTATTGAGTGGCTCCTTTGTTCATATGGAAGATTAATTATGCTGTCAGCCGCTCTCAGGGGCTGCTTAACAAAGATTCACTGATATAATGGTCTGGCCCTCTGCGTGGAAATCACTGTTCTCCCAAACCCTCCGCACGCCTTTTCATCAAACAGGAAGTCATTTTACCCGCCATGATTGCTGAGCGTCCTTCTCCTCTGCTTCTGCGCTGATTCCTGAGCCGCCATTCGTAACTCGCCATTATGATACAGCAGAGCGACGCACGGCCTTTAACTCTGCAGCGGTCACATGTGAAAGTCCTCCCTTTCTGCATCCAGGCTACAGTTGGGCTTGTTTTGCAGATTGAAGATTTGGCGGCTGCATCATTGCTGTGAGTGACAGAGTCGATATTCATGCTTGTGGAGCAGACGGATGGGGGCTGGAGGAGAATAAAGACGTGTGGCTGTGAGGGTCAGTTTAACTTTTTACAACAGGAGGATGAGCTCCAGCCAATGGGTGACAGGCATCTTGGATTCACCAGTGAACTAGGTTTTCCTGCAAGCTATCTCTTAATGTACAGAGCAGGTCTGAAACAGAGGAAGGCTCCGTCTTCTGATATATATATGCATATGTCTCACACACATTCATACAAGTGTCTTTTTCAGTTTTCTATCATTCACGCGTTGATGAACACATCAGGAGCAGCTCTGTCATGAAACGCTGTGTGGCAGGCAGGAACTGGACCCAAAATGCAGGCTCTTAGACACAAGGGATGAACTCAAAACCACAGCTTTATTCACAGGCTGGGAAAGCATACAAAGTAAACTAAACTGGGGAATAACACACTAAACTTACAGGGAGACACCAGGAGATCCACACAGCATGAGGGACGACGCGACACTGACTCAGAGAAACACAGGGTTTAAATACACTGGGAAGTAACGAGGGGAATGAGACACAGAAGGAGAGCACAGCTGGGAGAAATCAGGACTGACGAGACAAGGGAGCAAAGCAGGACACATTTACATAAGACACGGACCTTCAAAGTAAAACAGGAAGTATGACACAGAGACACGAACTTGGCACAGTGGAGACAGCAACTAAGATGAACAGAGACACAAACCATAAGACAGAGGACAACTAAGAAACACAGAGACATAAACCATAAGACAGAGGACTCTAAGAACCGAAAGACACAGAGGGAAACTCAAACATGGGGACACAGACTTACACAGAACAGAGGGGACACAGAGAAACACGAAGGGCAAGGGATCGAAACTAGAAACGATACAACTCACAAGCACAATACTACAAAAATCATAAAGAATTAAACATGCTGGGTCAGGGGACCCAGGACCCTGACAAGCTCAAACTTCTTGCCCAAAGGTTCTTGACTGAACAGACCGGCGCATCCAGGAATCAAACCACCAACCTTCTGATGAACACACAAGCCTCCTCCCAGCAGGATAACTGGCATGTCACGAAGCTAATTAAAGGTCGTTTAGACAATGCTTCAAAACGACGGCGCCTGGTTTCAAGCTGCAGGACAAGTTAACAGCAGCTAACGTCAGCAGCTAGCTGCTGCTCAGTCTGAAACACAAGACTGACGTGCATTAGCACGATGTGAGGATGACAGACTAAACAGGAGAAAAACATCCTTGCCAGAAACAGGCAAACTGTTTGCAGAAGGCTTCATTCCATCAAAGCTTAATGAAGCACAACATCACCCACAGACTACCTTACCTGTCCTGTAGGTGTTGCTGTTATCACACTTTAATATCTACATTAATAAACAATGAGACATGGCAAGTGTTTAGTTCAAAAATTGCTTTCTTCTATATTTAGTGTAATAAAAAAAGCCACCCAATGATTTACTGCTAAAAAACCTGCGTTTATTTGGCGTACCGACACGCTGTTACCTTTACCTGAGTACAGTGTCTGCTCCTCTAATCAGTCATGATTTGATTTGTTGTGTCCTCAGTGGGCACATCATGTTCCCTGTTTGTCTGCCTCTGCTTTTACAGACGAAACATGTATATTCACGTTCGATATACATGGATCACATACGTGTGCTGACCTCGTGATGTGCCATCAAATACGAGATTTCCTGCCTCTTCCTCGAGCCTGGAGCCGCTCTCACAGCTTCCTGACCTGAGACACAAACTGGGGATGATGCAGCTGTAATCATGATGAATGGAAGGAGGAAGGCATGTCACTGTTTCCTCTCTGCTTGATAAATGGTCTAATATACTCTTATTTAGCAAAAAAGGGACCTAATCATAGCTCTCTGGATTGTGATAATATTCTACATCATATGTACTTAAAGAGCACTTATGGAATATCTATTTCCTTCTGTTCTTGCTGTAAATGAAAGGAGCGAAGAAGATCTGAAATCCTTTGTTTTCGAGCAGAAATCACAAATAGATCCCAGAAACACCAGCGGACATTTATATTAGTTATGTTTCATGTCCCGTGTTATCATTCAGCTCATAAGAGACGGCATGTCCATACACTGATACACAAGCCCAGAAAGCTGAACATCTTCTGTCTTTCTTTTCAAACATTTAAAATTTGAACCAAACAAACACAGAAAATGAAAAACATGAAAACAAAATGATCTGAAAGCAAAAAAAGGTGTTTGAACAGGAGCAGGAAGAAGCAGCGGCTTTATCTACAATCCCCTAACGAAAATGGTATCTGTATATATACAAATACATGTGTACATGCATATAAACACATACAGCTGTATATAAACAAATATCACCAGCATTAATATTCTCATTCTATACAATAGCACAACTATAGGCTCATAATATACATATACCCATATACCCCAATATATAAACCCAACAAATATGTATTGCTTGCATTTATTCTTATACTGTGCAATATTTCCACTTATGTCACGTGTGTAACTCATTCCACAACGTTCCCCACAAACTGTTTTTAAGAGTGCTGCGAACACATGGCTGCTTCAAACTGCATCTTCCTCTCAGGTCACACCTTCTCTCTCGATTCTTAAAGAAATGTTGAATATTACTTAGAAGCATATTATGACTTGCTTTGAAAATCACCTGTGTGGTTTTAAATTGTACCAAATCCATGAATTTCATAACTTCTGGTTTTAAAAAAAGATTCTTTGTGTTCACGATACCAAACATTATGTTATATTCTTATTGCTCCTTTTTGCATATTTCTTTAGAGAACTCTTGTAAGTGTTACCCCAGATTTGAACACAGTAATTTACATATGGTGGTAACAGTTGCAGTGTTTCATTGTTCAGGATGTGCCCTGCTTATATAGTTTTTGCCATCTTGTTACAAAAGTGTTTGATCTGTGGTTTCCAGTCAAGCTTGTGTTTTCCAAATACTCTTTAATAGACATTTTATCAATTTCTAATTTGCATGTGAATAAATTTCTCAATTTCCAAACAACATAATTTTGGCTTATGTTTATCAGTTTACCTCTATTAATCTCCCATGAACAAAGAACGGTTGTATCATCTGCAAAAACCACAAACTTCAGTATGTTTGTCACAAAGTAAACAGTTTAGGACCCAACTTTGTGGGACACCACAGGGAATATTCCAGCACACATTTTGACTGACCAGTTTGTACAAATTGCTGTTTGTGATAAAGAAAACATTTAAACTTGTTTTTTTCTAACCTCTCTTACCATATCTGTCTATTGTGTCAAAAGCCTTGTGCCCCACGTATGCAGTGTCAGTGTTGGTCACATTAACGTTAATCTGACCAACAAAAGAAGAGCTCAACAACTGCAAAATGCATAAAGCAATATTAATACAACAATATTCAAAACAAAGAACAGAAGAAACAGGCAGGTAAATGACACAGACCTGGGGGTGCTCCAGTTAAAAACAACGGCGGCGTCATATTTGACCTTGATGTTAGGTAGGCCGCACAGGCCAACTTCAAAGACACCATCAGAGACATTTAGAGCATAAATTAATAAAATTAAAGATGTTACAAAAAAAAAAGAAACAAAGCAGGTGAAAACAGTGTTTAATTAAAATCATATTAAAATCCTTGTTCCTGCTCCTGTGCATGCTGAGGGGAAGTGATGGCTCTCTGACAGTCTAACCTCCTCGGGTATTTTAGTGCTGCAGCATGGAGCAGAATTTATGGTCCTGTAAATGTCTGCGACGGGGGGACGTGGGGTTTCACCCACCCGACAGTCCTCCAACATCCCGGCTGTGCTTCACTGGAAGCAGATGACGCATGCAACTGCTGAATGTTGATTGGCCGATAAGTGGGCCGGCACAGAGCAACAGCAGAGTTCACTGGGAATGGGAAAACTGCGGAAAAACTTGAAAGACCACAAAACAAAGCATGAAAAGCACAGACACCTCAGCACTCTGTGTGTTCCAACATGGCTCTTCTTCACAGCTCACGGACCGACACCAGCATGAGCAGAGCGGCCCATGGATCGGCTGGAGCACAAACTGCACACTACCCCCATCTGAAGACAGCAGACGGGCAGCGAACGCAGTCGCCCTGCTCAACCACAGTACCATCTTCAGGGAGTCCAGGCACGGCGGGACACCAGGAAGGAGTTGAGCGGATTTTATAAATGTGCAGAAGGAGTGCATTTGTTAATGAGGTCAGATCCAATAAGTGAGAACAGAACATTTTTGGATGTGACTGAACAGATTTTTTACGTTACACAATCATGATTATTGTTCACATGCTGCAGTGCTTCCTGTCCCCGCTGTAAAGCACGCTCGCTCCTCTAATGACTCAGCCCGGTGTTGCTCTCTGTCTCTTGGTCCTAATGAATGTTTCTGTTTGTCGTACGTGCGTTTTTTTTCTCCCTTATAGAAATTACAGCTGGACCCGAGACTCTTTGAGCTCTCTGCCACCATCTCGGGCCGTGGATGAAACTAATTGGTGCCCTGACGGATGATTGCAGCTGTGCTGACGTTAAGGTCGTTAAGTTCTGCACACACTGTAATGAGGAAGAAACCCACAAATCCCATTGGCTGTCATTTATTTACCACAGCACAAAAGCGAGCGTGACTTTGCACTGAAAGAGGAGATTTTTTCCCCGAGGATGAGGAGAAAGGAAGACTTTTCTCTTCCCGCGTCCTGTGACAGGTTTAAAAGTGTGAACATGTAAATCAGATGCAGTTTGGGCCTTAATGGATGTGTTTTAGCGGCACTCTCCCAGGCAGCGCGCCCTCGTCCCGCGTCCCAGCAACCCGCTCGCCTGTCTGCTCGCATGATGTTTACAATAATGGGGAGAGGCAGTCCAATTTCACCCGACACGGCAGCCCCCTCTCTGTGCCGCTCCTGCGCCACGTCTGAAAAGAGACGAGATTGAAAACAGCACCAAGTTCATGTTGGGAGCGACGCGAGGAGCCAGGCGGCGCCAGCCGAGAGGGCGAGCTTCACACTCCACAAACATCGCTGCTTACATCTGTCTGCATTACTGTACTCACACACACACACACTCGGGATCCGAGGGATTGACACGACAAGTTCCACAAGACTTCCAATGTAACGGCGAGCGCCCCCTCTGTGCACTTCCTGTTCCGCGGGGGTGTTTTTGAGCTTGTCTGGGATGAATGGCGCTTGGTGAGGTCACCCAGCGTTTGAGTTTTTTGGTCCTGTTTGTTTATTGACCGACCAATCAGCACGACTCAGGTCGACTCCTTGGCTCCATGGAAACTCAAATGAAATATCTTTTTCTGGATGTCGTCATTTTTTAAATGTTTAGCTCCGTTCACTCCTGTTACTGAGGAACACGGGAGAGCACCCCCTGTTGCACAGCAGCTGCACGCAGCCAGTTTCTGTACAGTGGGATTAACGGAAAGCCGAATGGCTACCCTCCATCATCTCTGGATCAGCCTTTCCTTTCTGCAGACACCAGTGAAGAATGTGCCTCAGTTAATATGTCCACTGTTTACTGCTCCATGCTCACTGCTCAGTTTATTAGGTACACCAGTCAAATATAATGTAGGCATATCAGGGATCATATCGGCCATCTTTGATGAATGTCCTTTCCTCTCTTGCAGGAACTTCGTGGAAAGGTTCACCTCTGTGTCAGGTCTGAATATCAGCTCTGTATTTGCCCATCAGAATCTATTTTATTTTATTTGTACAGCGCCAAATCACAACAACAGTTACCTCAAGGTGCTTTCTGTGGAAAGGTAGACCCTACAATCAGCCTCAGGATGCTTTATTAAAATGATGTAAACAGCATTCAAACAGTATTTTCATCTATTCTGGATTTTCTTTTGATTTTTAAGATCGTGTGATCTGCTCAGATGGCTTTTAGCCACACTTTAGTTCTTGGTGTTTGCTGCAGCAAAGACCGATGAATGTGACCCTGTGGTGAAACCTGGATGTAGTGAGTGCGAGGTGGATCTATCGGACAATCTGAGAGACGCATCACACTCACATGGAAGCAGCTCAGTTAAATCCTGCCCTGCTTCATGATCTCCAACATGAACACCACGTTTCAGTCAGACCTGAAGCCAGAATCTCATTATTGAAGGGTTCAGCAATCAGCTGAGCAGTAGGCTCCTTTTCCCATAGACATCATTACAATCGGTCTACAGAGCAGTCGCCCCCTGCTGGATGTCAGAGAGAATGCTGGCTTAAGAAGCTTCAGCTTTTCAGAAGCATTTTCAGGCACATTATTCTGTTATTATTCTGGTGAACTGTTTGTATCAGGAACAACATTAATCCTAACATTCAGCCGTCTTCAGATAACAGCATGTCTGTAAGAGCGCTCCGAGACCACCATTTCTATTCATGCAGAAGGAATAAAAATACAAAAATAAACTCCATCATTGTGATCTAATTCCAGTTCACTCGTTACCTCAAACATTACAGCTCTCACAGCTTTAACTGCAATGTGACATCAAGGACTTTTCCATTGTGGGTTTGAGTTTTAACCACAAACAGACTGAGAACAAAAACAGTGTGTTATACTTTTCAACATCCTCCGCCATCCTCCTCCAGGTGTCCTCACCATCAGATCCTTTCTCCCTGACCCCTCCAACCTTGTACTGTACCCGCCATGCTTTGTTCTCTAATCCAGGCTGTGGTCCTTCACAAAGTCACCCTCATAAATAAGGTCAGCGCTCAGAGAGAGAGAGATGTAGTGTGGAAATTAAACCTGGATATTTTTGTACGCTGCCATGAATCCTTATTGTGTGCAGGTCAAGCCCCTCGTTTTGCTCTGATCTGATGAAAGGTGGAGAAGGAGAAGTTCATATTATTATAAAAAAAAGGAGCGAATGAGGATTTCACTGACGAGAGGGGAAGAATGAAAAGGTTAATTGGGCTATTATCCGGCTGTAGTTTTTGAGGGATTTATGAGATGTCCGGGGCTCGCTCTCACTTTCCCTCATTCGCTTTGAGACATGTGCTCACACACACACACACACACACACACACACACACACACACACACACACACACACACACACACACACTCACTTTCATCAGATTCAGGTACAAAACAGGACATATAGATCTCAATGTGCACTTTCTGGTTTTTGTTCCACACTGTGGGAGCTGAAATAAGGAGAAGACAGGAAGGTGTGTGTGTGTGTGTGTGTGTGTGTGTGTGTGTGTGTGTGTGTGTGTGTGAATACATGTTTACAAGCAGACTATGTGTGTATGGCTCAAACAGAGGAACATTTTACAGGTAATACTAAATACTGTAACATCCAGCCGTTTCTGCCGGCTGAGCTTGTGGATAAAATAAAATCCCAAACTGCTTTGAAGGTGAGCTGGTGAATGTGGGACCACCAGGTTCATCTCTCTGCTGTCTGTTTTATGTCAGTCTATGACCGATAAACAAACTCATGTTAAGGTGGCGCTCGTGGCGGAGACAAACAGAGTATCTGAGTAAAATAACCTAAAACTGGTGGTCGTAGGCAGGATTACAGCGATCGATGCACAGATAGGTTCCTCCCAAACACCGGCACATTGTGTGTCATTATGACCGCTACCAGAAAAAAAGGATCTGCTCCACAGATTTTCAGAATAAAGGTTTTCTCAGACGCTCTCAGAAAACAGCCAACCTGTGTCACAGAGGCTCATCAGCTACAATCCTGTGGCTGATGTCCCGTCTGGGGCAGATTTCTTACATCAAGCATACTCTGGGTTGTATTATGGAATCACCTTGCCTGACTTCACACCTAAAGAGCGAATCAAAATGAAAGATAGGTAAATATTGCTTTTATTTCTGTAAAATTACTAAGAATTGTAAATTACAATTGTTCATGCACTACTTACATTTATTTACAGTATGGTTATTTCCTTGTTACCACCTTATTGTAGTGTACAAACCTTTAAGTGTTTGTAAATAAATATAATTATATTGTAATTTAATTACAGGGGACTTACGGGGGGCGATCGTGGCTCAAGAGTTGGGAGTTCGCCTTGTAATTGGAAGGTTGCCGGTTCGAGCCCCAGCTTGGACAGTCTCGGTCGTTGTGTCCTTGGGCAAGACACTTCACCCGTTGCCTACTGGTGGTGGTCAGAGGGCCTGGTGGCGCCAGTGTCCGGCAGCCTCGCCTCTGTCAGTGCGCCCCAGGGTGGCTGTGGCTACAATGTAGCTTGCCATCACCAGTGTGTGAATGTGTGTGTGAATGGGTGGATGTCTGGATATGTAAAGCGCTTTGGGGTCCTTAGGGACTAGAAAGCGCTATATAAATACAGGCCATTTATGTCTGTGAAGGGTCAACCTCACAATCTAAAGCGCCTTTAGGCGACTGTTGCTGTGATTTGGTATAAATAATATATATAAAACAAAGGGTTAGGGGGGCTAAATAAAGCTGAAATGCATTTTTACTGTTACACAATGACAGTGAAAGTATTTTCAAATGAAAGAAAAACTGTCTGATTATCACTGCTAATATGTTCACATCATTTAAATCCGACGCGTATCATGTGACTTGTCAGCTGACTGCAGCTCAGCTGCATCTCTATTTGCTGAACTTCTACCTGGTTCTTAATTCAGCCTCATCCATTCTCCTGACATAGACTCTGCTCATCGATCGGGTTTATTTGCAATCGGTCACTGATAAGACGAGCGCTACATCACACTGATAGCATCAGCTCAACGTCTGAGTTCATGCCAAGGTTACCTGAAGAACTCTTTGGAAGGTGATTTTACAGTTCGAGTATCGGCGGCAGGAAGTACTCCAGTGATTAACCAATCACTGAGTGACGATAGGAGATAAAAGCTGAGGGTGTTTCACGTGTGTGTCTTTGCATTATTGGATGGTTTCATTCCAGGTAAAGCTGATAAAAAGTGACAGAGAGGCCACTCTTTAAAGAAGTTGCAGCCCAGCTTCCTTCTGTTGAAAGAGACAAGCACACCTTAAAAATGAACATGTGGAGGGTTCGGGGTTCTGACCGATGATGAGGTATACCTCACATCGAGGATGAGTTAGACCTTACATGCTTCATTAACCCTGTCAGACCCAACCCATCAAAAAATAGCCAGAAAATTTAGATTTTTTGGAATTGAGATGTTTTCTAACGCTCATTACAAAATCCATATTATTTTTTTCCGATATCATGTTGTGTGTGATATATTTTTATTATATATTTTTTGTATCGCATTTGATACATTGGGTGTTTTTGGCAACTTTTTGTTAACAACAATGATAATTTTAGACATAAAATACTTTTGTCCATAACATTTTGAAATGATGGCAAGTATTGATGCTGTCGATGACATAGAGGTCTCAGAAACTCATGTATCAAATGTGATACAAAGGCCATTATAGGGTTAACATGTTGACACCTGTCAGTGAGATACAGTATTAAACCCTCGTCACACGTCACACCTGCTGAGATCTTCAGATTTTAGTGAAACGATTTTCAGAGAGCCGCCTGTTGCAGGTAAGCTGACCTGTGAGTGTTCGCTCTCTCTCTCTCTCTGTCACACACACACACACACACACACACACACACACACACACACACACACACACACACACAGTTGCAGTGATTTCTTTGCTTGTTGCAGAGACGGGATGAAGCAGAGGGCGGCATCTCGTCCTTGAAAGTGGCCCTTTGATCAGCAGCCACTCATTTCTGATGTTTTTGGGCGAATCAGCGTCCATTTGCACGACGGAAAAATGAACAGCTGTCAGCCTGTGATGTGTTAATTTCCCGACAGTCGCCGCGCTCAAACCAATTACTGATTTAAGGGCAGCGAGAGAGCTGCCCTCCACACACACTCATTAGACTCCTCAGGACTAAAAGGATAAAAACAAACGAGGCAGGAAGAACGAGACTTTCACACGCCGCTGTCAGCCGAGAGCCTCGCGTGGACAAAGTGTCACTTTAGAAATAATTAAAACACGAGGACAGCACAAACTCGACAAACTTACTCACGCTCGAGTTTTCTGCTCTCACCTCTCATCACAGTTTGAACAGGTGAGTTGTTGCCATGGGAGCCACAGCCTTTCTAAACTGTGAGCTAATTAACAGCGTTAATGATCCACCTCATACGTCACGTGCAGCAGCGATAACCGGAGCTCAGTCAGACTCTCACAGTGTTTCATACCAGCGCGTGGATGCTGTGCATGTTACACAGCTGATCACTGCCCCCCACACACACACACACACACACACAATTTCATAACATCTGCATGCAGACAGCAGCAGGAGACATCGAAAGATGGAAAATATTAGTTTGAGAGTTGGTTTCAAATAAATGAATATTTGTCTGCAGTCAAAGGTTCTGATGCTTTCAAAAATACCTCACAGGGCCTCAGGTTCATGCTTACATACCTCACTGTCTTATTGTAGAAATCACGAAACACTCTGTATGTTTAACAGAGAGGCCGTTTCATCCAGTTTTATTTATACACATCACAACTGGTAAAGACAATACGGAGAAAGCCCCAACAATCAAACAACCCGCTACGAGCAAGCACTTGCCGACAGAGGGAAGGAAAAACTCCCTTTTAACAGGAAGAAAGTCAGGGATTGGTGGCCAATGTTCCGGGTTGAGGGAGGCAGAGTGATGAATAAATCCCGATATCCTGATCCGTCCACACTGAACACGGCCTCCTTCCTCCCTGATAACCCACAGGACGCTCCCCCCACAGTCCATCCCCTGTGGGCGCTCTTGTTCTCGGCTCCGTTTCACCAGCGGAGATAATGTGGGAATATTTATTCTCTGTCCTCTGTGACCTGCAGTGAATGAGCCGCTGTAATTGGGAAGCTGGTCAAAGGGGAGCTATTCCAGCAGTGGACGGCGTCTTTAGAAACTCGGGCCCCACTCTGTGTCCCTCTCCCCTCTCCCTTTCTCTAATCTGCTAATAATACCCTCCATCTAATGGTGTCACTGGTTATAAATCACCCCAAACTACAGGGAGGGAGGGATGAATAAAAACTCACCAAAATCTGACCAAAATCTGAAAATCGGTCCGAATCAAATGTACGATTCAGTCCCAACAGAAAACGCTCAGATTTGAACTTGTGGAGAAAAGGACCAAAGAAACTATTAATAAATGACTGTAGGAAAAAACAAATGCCACGTTTCTTTTGGTGAATGAAAGGCGAGCAGAGAAAACATGCCCGAGTCCATTAAAGCGAGACCTGTGAACGGCGGCCCTTAAATCAGCTGCTCGTGTCTCTAACGAGGTGAGTCGTCACACGGCCACGGTCACCGGTCGTTTCTAAATGCAGACGCACTTTAATGAGGTCTTGATGGAGCCGAGCGTTTCATGTGGAGGGATAAAGCGAGAAGTTCTTCCCAAATCTTTAGAGATCAAATTATATCCGATATCAAATACATGAGTGACTTACACTTAATTTCACAAAGACAAGAGGCTGAGGAACAATAATGGAGTCTGCTCTTTGTTCATAAATAGAATATTATTTTTAATTTCTTCAGATGAAATGCAGACCGTCTCCCCTGAGATGAGCTGTTCGGCACAGCTTTTGTTTTATTATTGAGTAAACAGACGTATTGGTTCCCGACGAACTAACAGAGGTCTGTTTGAAGTGTAAAAACCAACATCTCCTGAATGAATGCATGTCACATGACTCTCTCACTCTGAGCCTGTTTCCAGACACGCACATCAAAATGTAACAAAGACGACATCGTTAACCTGAACGTGAGAACTCCACAAACACGAGGACGAGCGGGGAACCGTCCTGACGTAGTTACCAGCACACAGTCGAAGCAGCGTCCCACACTCACAGAGAGACCTGCTGTCTTTGGCTGTTTTTAATTAAATATAATATTTAAATGATTTCTAAATCAGGGGCCTCTGTTTTTAGTTATAGTTTCAAACTTTGATTTTCTCACATTCCATTTTTAAATTTGATGAATTTGTGCAGTCGACCGTCGCTGAAGTTTTCCTCTGATTGCAGCAGCGTGAATAACATTACTGTTCCTGTCCGGCAGCCTCGGAGGACGCCCGTTTACCTCCTGCTGGGTCCTCCTGGGGATGACAGTGTGGGAGGACAGCTTGATCTTCAGGCCTCTCTATTGACTGGGCTGGAGCAGTGGTTCTGGCTCGCTGCCTCCCTGAAGAGAGTATTGACACCCAGGTTCTGTTTTGGATAGCAGGGTCGCAGGACTCAGACTCTCCTCCTTTGATTAATTGAGCACTAACCTTGATTAATGATCCCTTTAGCCATATTCTTCTCACCATGAATTCAAACTTTAAACAGTTTTGCTGCAGGAGAGGCTTTGCGGAGAGTCGGCAGTGAGAGTTCAGAAGATTTCCACATTTTCAGGTTCTTTTAGCCAATAAGATGTGAGCCTCTGCTCAGGTTCACGCGTTTCTTTACAAACAATCTGGTTTCTCACTCAAAGTTCTCATTTTACTTTGTGTAGCTGCTCTAAAGTCCTGAGGAAAACTAAGAGGCTTCACACTGACGACGCACTCATCAAAAGTCGATTCTGTTATGTGAACAGAGCAGCTTTTGAATCAAACCTCAATTATGGATTTCAAGTTTAAACACGTTTTATTTTAAGAACACAGCAGCGGACGTTCATCATGGTTCCCAGTCAGAATCACCGAGCCACTAAATGCCGACTGTAAGCTGGGGGAACAGCCGTCATCGACAAATTAATATTAAATAAAGATGTGAAAAGGTAGGATTAATCCACTCCAGTGTATTTACAATATACTGTTAAATGTGAATATGTATATTATATATTAAAATATAAAAAATATTGAAATATGACATTTATAAAGTGCTTCAAGTATTTAAAAAGTTTACTTACAGAATAATTATTTCTTTGTTTCCTGTAAAAATCTGACTTTATTCTAGTGTACCTACCTCTAATTCTTTGTAGGTAAATATATTATAAATATATTTCATGCAAATTACATTGAAATTCCACTTGATTACAGCATTGTAATTACCCTGTATTATGTTGTGGGCTATATTATAAAGAGCTACCGCTGAGCTAGATGCTAAATTGAGCTCTTCTTCACCAGCCTGAGTTTGGAGGCGTGAAGGTTCGTGTGTGCGTTCACCATCAACATTCGATTAATCTGATTTACAGATCAATAAACGATCACAGACACATTTACTCCATCATGTGAGCGCTATGTTCTTCTTTTATGTGAAGCACTTTGTTGTCTTTCATCACGCAGAGTCAGAATAATCTGGGTATAAAGAAATGTTGCTGTTTGTAAAACGCGGTGCGTTCAGCTGCGCCCCTTCATCTTGTTTCCGTCCATCTTTAACGTTCGTCTTTGTCTCGGCTCAGGAGCTCAGACCCGAACTGTGTTCACCTGTTAACTTTTAGCCAAAGTGAAGTCGAAAGTTTCCTCCCTCCGTTGTGAAATCGTGGCCACCGTGGCGTGCAGCAGTGCTGACTCATCACCAGAGACTCCTGCACGAGGAAGAGCGCACCTCCTCTCCTTCAGACTTTGGTACGCCTGTGTGGCCTAATGCACGCGCAGGACGGCCGACAGCCGATCACGGCGTGATTTATGACGCTGACCGCTGGCTGCATGGTGCGGGCTAATGACACATACACTAAAGTCATTGATTTGTATGAATGCCCTCCGCTCTTCATCTATCACAATTTAATGTTAGAGTTTGCAATGCAGAGGTGGGGAGGAGGAGGAGGAGAGCTCATCCCGAGGAGGAGGTGCCAGATCGGCATGCAGCTAACATACAAGGAGGCGCAGATGCTCCGAAACGAGGACCAGGTGGGACGAGGAGGAAGAGGAGGCCTGCTACCCTGAGGCCAGATGCCCCCCTCCCCCCCCTCCCCCACGCACGGTCATAAGTCATTTGCTGCTCCTCTAATTCCTTCTCTGCTTTGTGGAAATGATGGCAGAGTGTATGTCGCACACTCGGCTCAATAAAGCAGATAATAGCAAAAACATGGAGCCGTGCGCAGGAAATACTTTCAGAGAAGAAGAGAGGGAGTGGGGGAGCAAAAAACTCGATGGCACTCAGATCTGTGAGGCTGGGGGAAACAACAGCAGCTTTCCTTTGCTCTCTTCTTCCTCAGTTAGCCGACAGTTTGGTACTGAAAGAGTTTTGAGGGAAGGCGCAGAGACAGCCGGTGGCTGTCCCGAACTTTCCATCCATCATATAAAGATCATACAAAGAACAGGTTCATAGCTTCTAATAAGAGGCACTGCATCCACACAGCAGCACTTATCTCCATGGGAGGAGAACAGTCCCACCCACTCAGCTTAGCTGGAGTCTGCACTCAAACACAAACTGCACTAACAGGTCCTTTTCAATTTAACCTGAGTCTCTGGGGTTTCTTCCCCTGAAACTTTTAATCATATCACTCATGTCTTCATCATGAGGAAGAGTCCCTGCGGATTATGGGAGACTTTGTGGCGTGTTGGCTGGGTTTATGAGTGACCTCGCTCTCTGACCATGATGTTCTTATCTTCTTCCTCTCTGTCTTTCTCTCCTCACCCTCTCGTCTGATGACACGGTGCAGATGGAGTCGTGACTCATGGCTTACAGCACCGCTTTAATTACAGCGGATGTAAACACACCTGTCAGAGTTCCGACCCGGACCGCAACCACTCGGACGAGACAATAACAACAGACAAACAGCGGGAAGAGGCCGGCGGGACACCTGATCTCGGACAGACGCGTCCTTCGCGCAAACATGTGTCCGTTCACTGGCCGTGCTCCATGCTGACAGACGTGCGGGAGTCTCTGCTGCATATGACATGCAGCTGCTTTCCATCATGCCGATGTTTACCTGAGCTCGGTCCCACTGACGCGCCGACCAAACGCTGGCCTACATTCTCACAGATGGAGTCACTAACGCAGTCATCAAGCAGTGTTTGTTTGGAGGGAAGCACGTGTGCCAGGTGAATGCCTTCTATGGTAGGTAAGGGTTACAGACACGAGGAGCACGTTACTCACTCACCCTCCTGCACAGGTCTGAGCCCCAACCTGCAGAGAGTGGAGCAAACAAACACAACAAACAGTCAGAGCTTCAGTTTAAACATCTAAACTCAGCGTTTCACTGCACACACTCGTCTCTCACCTTTAAGTCTTCCTGATTCATCAAGCTGCTGGAAACATTTTGGTCCATGTGGACATGACATCATGATGTCACACAGCTGCTGCGTCCACAATGTGACTGTCACATAACTCCACGTCTCAAAGTGCTCTGTTGGACCTGTGACTGTGGAGACGGTCTCAGTGCGGCGAGCAAAGCCATTATCAGTGTACCATCTTCACAAAGGGATGGACGCAGTCAGCAGCAACACTCGGGCACGCCGTGGGTTTAAAGCACGATCAGCTGAAAATGTCCCCCGCACCATCACACCAACAGCAGCCTGAACACTGACACAAGCGTGTTTGCTCCAAATTTTGAGCCATCTGAATGCTGCAGAAACATGTTTCCATCTTCTCTGCGTGAACTGCAGCCTCAGTTTCTTGTTCTTACTGACTGGAGTCACTAAGGTGTGCTCTTCTGCTGCTGTAGCCCATCTGCTTCAAGGATGAGAGGTATATGCTCCTCTGCAGAATGAGTGAGTTTCTCCTCTGAGCTCTGACATCAATGATACACTCCCAGAGAACTGCTGCTCACTGGGTATTTCCTGTTTTTCAGCCCATCCTCTTTAACGTTTCTGAAGCATTCAGACCAAGGACCACGCCACATTCAAAGTCTCTGAAATGCTCAGTTTGGACTTATAACCTGACGACATTCCAGGGGCCGGATTTCATTTTTAATTCTTCTGTCGTAAAAATAGTCCTCTCGCTGTTCCAGTGGAAGCTGCGCGTCTGTGTCTGTGACACCTGAGCCCAGCCACGTCATCACTCACCTGCAGCACAGGCTCACAGTCAGCGTCCCCGCCGACTCTTCATCAGCCTCTCTGACAACGCTCCAGCTTCTTTCTGAGAAAAGTGATGTTTCATCATGACTAACTCTTCATATGTCAGAGAACGACACGATCTAAACTCATCAAAATAAAAACAGACATGAAGAACTTTTAATAAAAACTAAAGCAGGAGGTAAATGAACAGAAAAGTTGAGCTGTGATTGGTTCAGTTCCCAGCAGCTCTGCCCTCTGATGAACTTTTAAAGTGGAAGTGGAGTTTTAGCTCTGAGAGAAGAATTCAAGTAAAAAAGAGAAATCATCGCTGTTCTCAATAAAACTTTGCATGCTGGTGTGGATCCAAATGAGCTTGTGCATGGACTGAAGGGAGCTTTCAGCCCGGTTTCACTCTGACCCTGCGTCTTGGTACTGAGGTGATTGTCGCGCTCTTAAACCAGGGTTAGGCTCAGACACATGAGAGACTGATGGATAGATTTCACATAAATCTGCTGCACGTGAATGTTAAACTGTGTCAGAGACCAGGAGAACCCAGCGGCATCGTGGGAACGTGAGTTTGTGTGTTCGTCACGAGCAGCAGATGCTCTTAAATCTGAGGTGATTAAAAGACAAAATGAATGTGCTGCTTTTACTGCACGAAACACAAACAGCCGCCTTCTCCTACTGAGTGTGCTCCAGGTGTCAGACCCCCCTCCCCCTCACGGTGCCGTGGATTTAAGTAGCCGCTTGATTGCCAGAGCCCTCAAATCCGGTGTGAGGGACGATAACGAGACGTCACAGCTTTACACTCAGGTTTTAGAAGAAGAGGGAACATTTGTCATTTAAGCGTCTCTCCGCTCTGAGCGTCTGTCAGCCAGCGCTCCTCTCTAACAGCGAGACGGATCCAATTACCAGCCGTGGACATCTCTAACAAGGTGCCAGGAAAAGGCTGCCTGGACAAACAACGCCCGGGCCCAATAATGAGAGGCCCTCATTTGAGTGATTTCAGTCTCTTCGTCTGTCCCTGGAATGTGCTACAAAATATGCACAGTTACTTTTATTCATCTTTTCTTTCTTTCAAACTTTAGAAATACAAACATGCGTATTAGCATAAAACTTGCTAACACACACGGGGCTCAAACTTTGGAACGACTGATTATTAATCATTCCCGAGCCGAGCTTGTCAATACAAGTGATACAAATACAGCAGCGAGCAGCGAGAGAAACACTCTCACGTTAGCTCATTTTACCTCATTCTCTCGCATAACTAACCAGGCCATGGATTGTCAATGGCGGGGCTGCGATCGATGCGCTGGGGCTCCGTGCGTCCCATCGATTTCCCAACTCCCACATATCACAGCGACTCTTCATCAACAAAAGCACTTTGTCCTTCCCAAATAATCAGATCGAAGGAGCTCCTCTCCTGAGACAAAGTCACTTCAGTCACTGCAGCGCCACCTCCGCCCCCTCCCCGTCGGGGGGGGCGAAGTATTTCGCTGTCCTCGCAGCTTCAGAGAGGGAGATGCCGGCGTGCCGAGGAGCCGAGCGTGAATGTGTAATCCATGCAGGAGCAGCACAAGCTAATCAATATGCCGAGGAAGAGAGAAGATGGAAAACCCTCAGATTTTTTTTTGATTTTTTTTGGGGGGGGGGGGTCTGTGGTGCAGGTCATATTTTTTTAACCCTTTTAAAATCACTGATTTTACGGCCACACGTATAAACTCAGCGAGTGCTCATCACTCCGCTGTGAAACAGTTCATACTGAATAATGGCACCGCGCTGCTCTGCTCACTCTGCAGTACCAGCGTCCTTATGATGGTTTGCTCTCGTCTCGGGCTGGAAGTGGAAATATAAATGGTTCTTTTTGTTTGGACCAGAAGTTCATATATTTCACTGAGAACAGTGATGGTGTTAGATGATAAACATACATCACAGAGTCCTCCTCTCAGAGCTTCTGTGAGCTCTGCAGGGTCAGAGGTCATCCTGCAGGACAAAAACATCCAGACACTTTCTGTGACGTGTGCTCACGTCCCAACAGTAAACATCAAATATGTCACGCAGTCGGAAAACCTACCCGTGAGTTTAAATCGTGTTCAGAGTGTGTGTGTGTGTGTGTGTGTGTGTGTGTGCACACTCAAAATGCTGACTTTATTTTCCACATCACTTTCTTTCATGGGTACAAAGTAAAATTTTAAATTTAACGAAACCTGGTCCAAAGAAATTTACTTTCAGTTTATGTGAAACATTTTTTCCTTTATTTGTAATTATTTGAATAAATATAATTTTTTATATTTTTCTGCTTCATTTTAAACCAAATTAGCACTTTGTGTTTATCGAGGACAAAGAATCGTTTTTGTGAGTCTGTTAACACACGGTGTCTGCGTGCTGGTGTGAATGCTTCACTGTATGTTTGTCATTGTGGTGAAAACTATCAGAACCGTCTGATTTTAAAATGATACAGAATAAACCTCTGAGCGGTTTGCTGTCTGCATATGGAGAAGAGATGATAACCGCCTTCATCGCACTCAGAGGACTCTTCAGCGAATGTGGCAACCTTAAAACATGTAACATTGACATTTGCTGCGCACCGTGAACTCATAACGACGCCACAGAAACACTCCTCGTCATTTCAAAATAAAAGACAAGAAGCTGAATTACAATTCGTTTCCCTTCACAGAACCAAAAGCAAAAGCATTGGCACATTTTATTCTTTCACTGTGGCCGTTTCCACTCTGTGGTTTTCAGAGGAGGAAAACCAGGTGAAGGCTCTAATCTGCATCCATCACATCTGCACAAAGCAAATTTATCACTGGTCTCTCCTACCCAATGAAAATGCATCATTTCTTGTCAATTTTGCAGATATTAATAGATGGGGCAGCAGTGACCATTCATAAATCTACTTTAATATTTTAGGAGAGTCTTTCTGCAGGAAAAGGGGTAAGAGATGAAGAAAAAAGAGGAAAGGGAAGATGGAGGATGGGGAAGACGGAGGGGGGAGGGGGGTCGAGCTTAACTCGCTGCCCAATTTGATCAATCGCTACAGTCCTGCCTCTCCACTCAGAAAATTAGAAATGGGAATCTTAAAATCTGGAGCCGTTTATCATCACAGGTAAGACGGCGAGCTGGACGGGGCCGGGCTGAGCGTACGTGAGCGCATGCGGGAATGAGCCGCAGTGACGCTTCGCCTTTAATCTGAGTTTGTTCGGCTGCGGACGCTTAAACAACCTCCAAACACACGAGAGATTTCCTCGTGTTCGCCAAGAAGCAAACAAACGGGAAACACTGCTGGAAGTTTGAGCTTCTGTTTCCACACAGACATGCGGTGGATGTTCGTGAGGCTGATGCTCATTAGGCGCCTGCTTTAATAGTCTGACACGAAGCTCTGCGATCCCCTCTAACTCCTAATTGTTCTGATTAACGGATATAATTGGTATCTCTAACTGTGCTGTTGGACTGATGCTAATGTGTGCATAAAGTCACCAAATCACACAGACGGAGGAGGAAGGGTGAGCTAAAAGAGATGTGAGACAGAGAGCGAAGGAGCTCTTGTGTAAATGAGATGAAGATATTTGATGGTGTGGCTCGAGCTGTTATTTAGAGAGGAGTCTCTGGTGGTACTAACTAAGGCGAAAGTCAAACCTTTATAATTAGGAGACATGAGAATTTACTGCAGAGTGGTCAGGGTGTTCTTCTAATGGAGGTGTCATATGTGGACTGCTAAACAAGTAGCCTGAAGCTTGCTGCCCATTTGTTAAAAATAAAGTCCTAACTACTTGACGTTAGACGCCCCCAAATTTCCTGATGTGTTACAAAATAATGACCAGCGGCTTGCAGAGTGCAAGGCTCGAGCACCGTGTGTTATCATAAAGTTTTCTTCATACTTTAATCATTCGTTGTGAGCAAAGTGGGAGCCGTGGTAATGCTTTCATTCTTTTCTCAAACTAAAGGCAAGAAGAGTCCCTCGAACCCAAAGGCAGAAGCAGAGTGACGTTTTTAAACTGCCATCTAATCACTTCCACAAAGGTCTTTTACTCGAGGTCAGTCGAGTGCCACGGCGTCCCCGTCGGTGAGGTCCGCCTTAGCTTTCGGATCGAGGGGACGGACACGTCATGCTCACGTGACAGAAACCGACGGATCGAGCCGCTCGATGCTTCTTTGTGACTCGTTACTTTTTATGTAGTAAAGCTGAGACTGAATCCTCTCCAACCGGTCGCCCTGAACCTGGTTGTACCAGAGGTTTCTTCCTGTTAAATGGGAGTTTGTCCTTCCCACTGTCACCAAGTGCTTGCTCATACGGTCCATCTTCATAATTGTAGGGTCTTTACCTTACGTGATAAAGTGCCTTGAGGTGACTCGTGATTTGGAGCTATATAAATTTAACTGAATTGAACAAGTTGCAGAAAAGAGGATGATGAGGAACGTTTTCCACTTAGCTAAAATATTGATTTTCAAATGTAGATTAAAGTCATCAGTTCCCTTCATTCTCCTCCTAGTTCCCACCATCAGGGGTCTATGGTCCCCCTAAAAACTGCAAATGATTCATTCACAACTTTTTGAGTTTATCACGAATCAACACAACTGTGATCAAATCCAAGGGTGTAGCGGGACAGTTTCAGTCCTGCACCTTGTGTCGTGTAAAACATACCACAGTGCTCCATCTTCCACTTCTAAGGTTTTACCAATCATGAAAATTACCTGATTCTTCACAGATCTTCAAAGGATTCAAATTACAGCCTCGGGTGACATGTTACAGCGTGTCATTATTTATGAACACAAAATGAAGAAAAGAGCCACGGTGTGAGAAACTAAACTCACTCTGCTGCTCATCAAAGTTTTCCCAGTAAAGCTGAATCAGAACAAAGCAAAGACTCCTGGAACAGACGAGAACAAAGCGAGTAAAGCACAGCGGCACGTTTGGAGGAAACAAACATCTCATCGGCACTGAGTGGATATCCTCTGCATGCCAGAGTCAGCATGAGACCGTCTGTCCCACAGCTTGGACCAAACAGGACAATAACCCAAGCACAGCACTGCTGCAGTGGTCCAAAGTGCAGACTTCAGCCTGACCAAGAGGCTGTGTGGGACCGTCGGAGAGCTGTGGATGAACGAATGCTGTGAAGAAGAGAGGACCAAAGATCTGAGACTGACAGAGTCCCACAGAAACATCAGTGCGGCTCAACAAGCATCTACAGCTGCTGGATGATGAGGTGAGCTTGGTGTTTACCTCACTGCGTCTGCTATAAAAATAAATAATGGCAACATGTCGTCTATTGCTGTTCATCTGAGGCTGTATAATCTGGTAAGGACCAGATTATATATAAAATATATATTTATATAAAATTGTGCAGCTTTAGGTTTGAAGCTCAAATTTAGCTGAAGTCTCCTCTTTCTTAGTTACTCTAAGGCTTTGTTTCCCACGACTATTTGACTTGTAGATGCAGGAGGATGGGTGGGAGGACAACGTACAAGGTCTCATCTACTCGACATCTTTGCTCTCTTTGATTCAGGCAATTACCAAGCAACTGGAGACGCCTGCTGACATTTGTCTATCAACAGAGCTGCAACTCACTTCTCTAATTAGCGTCTGCAGAGATGGAAGGAGGAGGAAAGGGCGACAAAGACACCGAGAGAGGGAGAGACAGAAGGATGATCAAGTCCTGGGAGGGAACAAGTATCGGCGAGCACCATCTTTTTCCACTTGCGCCCAAAACGTCGGCCCTGTACGTGCGCAGCAGACGCAGGCTGGGGATTTAAGCTGCGGCCCAATCAGGGCAGCTGCAGATTGCGACTCTGGGTGACCGGCGTGAAGATAGATTTCTTCTTCTTTAGCCGCGAGGGCCTGGAAAACAGCAGTATCTGCAGCCAGCAGATAGCCTGGGATAAAATATGTATTAGTTTCCTCCAAAGCCCCTCGCCTCTGCCTCGCACCCCACTTTGGATGACAAAAGAAGAAAATGAGAGCGAGGGGAGATGGGACTAGTGTAGGAGATAGTATAGATTTGAATCTATTGAATCTCCTTACTGGGGAATAGCCGCTGCACACACAAACAGCAGTACTGTGATCCTTTATTCACCATTTCATCTCACACGTCGCAGACTCCAAGTAAAAGCTTTTAGTTGACTCAAATCTCCCTCGTATTCTCCTCTCTGATTTCCTTTCTCCCCACTTCTCCCCTTTTCTTTCCGCTGTTTTTCTAATTTCTTCGTCTCCTTCCTCCTCTCCTCCCCCGGCTGACAGGCTCTGGGTTTTCAAGAGAAGAAAGCGGGCATTAATTAAGACAGTGCCAGCTGTAATTTTCTGGGGAAGTAAATTTCTGCACAACTAAAGGTTACGGGGACCTTTTCACTGTCAGAATTTACTACAGCCTGTGAATGTTAATGCAGCTAATGAAGACATGCTCTCAGAGTCTGAACTTAAAAAACTTCCAGCAGGAGGAGGAGAAGGAGGGGAGAGGGATGGACATGTATTGCAAAAGTGAATTAAAAACTGTGTTGATGCATGGAAAGCAGTGCCAGTCCTGCTCTAACAAATTCATTTTTATTACCATGATTTGGCTCCATTAACAATAAATATACTGAATTATTGTGATAAAAATGCAGCTACTGTTTTACAGAAGCCTGCTGTAGGTACGATTTACAGAAAAGAGCAAAGAGGGTCAAATAATGAAGCCACAAGTCAGCAAGCATTGGAATAAAGAGAGCTCTGATTATATTTTACTGGAATAATCAATGCAGAAACAAAAGGGCGATTTGGTTTGCAGTGTCGGTTTTTCACTGACGTCCTTCGGTACAAGAACAAACCCCAGACCTTGACCTAGAAGAGCGTGGGTGTTGGGCAGGAGTGCAGGCCGTTGCAGGCGCCTCTGTTTGCCTTGTTTCAAATGTGGTGAACGTGATGAATGAAGCTCTTTAAATGTCTGTGATCTAGATAAAACAAGCCCAGCAGCAGCAGCAGCCCGCTGAAAGAGGCGCTGCAGTGCCTCAAGATAAGTGCTTATACCCATCCTTATTTTTGAGCCTCTGAAAATGGAGACTCATTAAAGTAAAAAAAAAAGCACAAGAGTCGGTGAGTCCACAGAGCTCTGTCTCCTTCAGGTCCCATGGCCAGTTGACCCCGATCACATGACTTCAGACGCTGGTCACATGACTTCAGCAACCTGCTAGAGACGTCTGTACGTAAAAGGTTTGTATGTTGGTCCTCCTCCACGCAGAGCTCTAAGAGTCAAAACCAAAATCTGGAATCAAATTACAGCAGGAAAGAAAACTTTTCAGGATTTTATCTTTAATAGGCCACAGGCCTTAAAAAGGTTTTTGATATATGATGCGAAGTTATGTACTGTGTATTCAAACTTTCGGACCATAAAGGTTTTATGCAAATCAGAGACAGCAGAGCAGAAAATATTCTACGTTTGGTTTGACTTGAGCTCAGACTCTCATCAGGCTCTTTCACGAGTTGTGTTTATGGACCAGCTCGAGCACCCAGATTATCCTTAGTGGCGATCAGCTCCCTGTGCTGCTGCTTTATCTCCACGCTTCCTCGGCTGACTTGCGGACTCTTGACAGAGTTTTCTCCCTCTTTCCATTGAGCTGGAACATTTCACTCACCTGCCTGCTCACCTTCTGACATTCCCCGCTCGTGCAGAAAATCCCTTTCAGCGCTCCAAGTTTGGATCTGCGGGACTGACCACTCTCCTGTGGTCTGCCCAGTTCCCCAGAGTCATCTCTCCCAGTTAATAAAAGTATGAACTTTATGTTGTCTAATCGTGTCACGACGCTGCTTAAAGATGGTATTACTATATTGTTCCTAAAAACTGTGGTTGAGCCTGGAGGCTGTAGCCTGGAGGCTGGAGCCTGGGACTCGCTCCGGCCCCGTCGGGGGGTGGGGTGCCCTCGGCCTCTGGGCTTGGGGCTCGGTCACTCTGGCACAGCTGGCTGCCGGCGGAGCTCACGGGCACGTCACTGCAACCCCCCCTGGCTTCTGCTCTGCGGCTGCTGAGTGACCCCTCATCTGGGGCTCTCCTCAGCTCTTTCTGGGATAGCATGCAGCTGCTGCCCCTCTGTTGGTCTTCCTTGGTCTCTTGTGTTCTGAGGGCCTCTGGATGTCTGGAGCCTGGATCTCCTCCATACCTGCTTCATGCCCTGGAGGACGGGGCTGTGGCCCCCCACACCCTCTAGCAGATCATTACATGAAGGAACCTTTTAAATACAAGCCCGCTCATGCACACAGGTGTACACACGGGTGCTCACACACACAAACTGCACCCTTTTTGGCTCCTACCTCAAAGCACACTGTGCGCTGTCGATCTTAAGTGCTGCATAATAATATTCAATATTTAATATTTACTGTTATGTTCACATAGATTATCACGATGATGTTGTTTATTATATTGCTCTCTTTTTTTGCTTGTTTTCTCTTTTTTCTTTCTCAACAGGTGATCCAGGTGATTGATATATGGATTTTTTGTCTGGTTGTTTTGTTTGTTTTTGTTTTTTGCCCTTTATCACCGTTCCTCTTCCCCGCTGTTTTTCTTTCCCTACCTCTCTTTCTTTCTCCCTTTTCTTTCCCCCAGTCATGTCTGTCCCGTGTGTCCCGTGTGCAAGTGAAAATGAAATAAAATAAACAATAAAAACAAAGGTCAATCAAATGGACCAATACGGCAAGGCCAGGATGGTCCATTTGGTAAAGTAAATCCGTTGGGCATTTTTCTTGGCCTTTAGACAATAATTCTGATGGCAAACGGGACGAAAAAAAAAAACTGTGGTTAAATGGCATAAATCACAAAATGACATGATTTAGTTTTACAATGTCAGCTGTTATTCTATTAGGACAAACTAACTTCCTGTGTCTCAGCATTTAAGAAACAGACCACAACACAAAACAGCTGATGCCAAAAGTAACAACTTGCTGGATGAAAAACACAAAACAAAGGAAACAGAACCTGTCCCTAGATGTTTTACATAGAGTGACACTGAATGTGGGAAGCCCCCGTTGCTGCAAGCCCCTCGGTCACATGTAGACAGCAGAGCCGTGCGCAGGTACAGTTCAGGCTCACAGTGAAACAGGTGGAAACAGTCGCCCGCCCTCAAAGGTGTCCAAAGTTCTTTCTCTCTCAGTCCTGATTGAACTTTCTGGCTTTGCTTTTTGTTGGTGTCCTTGTCACTACTAATAGCATGAGACGGTGCCTGCAGGCCTTCAGGCTGCACAGATAGTCCGACTCCTACAGATGGGACATGCCGTGACACAGGTACCAGGACGCAGTTGTTACAGGAAGAGAGAAGGATGTGGCTGTAGGCAGGCACGAACTCAGCTGGAGGCCATGGTTCCCACCAAACTGTGAGAAACAGCTGAAACTTAAATGGAAACAACTTCAAATCACCAGGATGACATTAACTTTACACTTTAAATGTGTAAATTGTTGGTAAATTTAAAAAGTCTCAGGAGAGATTTGTTTTGTTCTGTTTCTGATTTCTTTGTTGTTTGCTGATATTTAGTTGGATTCAAAGCTTCCATGCCCAACACTTCTTGTATCTCCAAACTTCCCATCAGCGTACATCTCTTCATCGAATTCATCTTCTGTGAAACACGTAGCTCAAAAAAGGGCTTCAGTTCACGTTCCTATGAACTTGACAGCTGAGACGAGGGCCGAGAACATTCCCCGCAGGTCCTCTGCAGTCTCATCCAGCCATCGTGGGAGCATTCGGATTCAGAAGGAGGTTTTCCAAAAGGCCTTGAGGCCACTCACAAACAAATGAGGCCAAAGAATGCAAACAGACGGCAGAAGCAGAGAAAAGGAGAGAAAAAGTGAGAGAGATCAATGACAAGGTCAGGAAGCAGCAAGGAGCCAGCAGACCTGCAGAAGTCCCGGAGAAAAGTAATATTTAACCCGAGGCTAGAGAATAATTTCACTTTCCCTCAGATCAGTTTAAAAAATCTCTTGCTGTCAGAGCCTAGCAGATTTATACAAATTAATGGCCTTTACTTGAAAATCTCCCAGCACTTGGGTTATTAATTGTTAAAGTGCATACATTAAACAAAATGAGTAAAAAGTCATTTTCATAAATTATCTCATACTAAAAAAAACTTTGCTGGTGAAAAGGATTGTTGGGCCGGCTTTGTGTGCACTCGCCGCTATGGTTTGGAAACAACAGCCGGGAATATGGGCGAGGGGAGGCGAGCGCGAGGTAACCCCGATTTCTCCTGAATTTTATTGTCTTTTTCCTGTTTTCGTTTCAGATCTGGGAGCGCTCTCCTCTCTGACACCAGTTTCACCTCAGATTACTCATTATGCCTAAATTTGGTCGATCAGGTGAAAGGTGGTCTCTGTCACAGAGACTTGAAAAGTGAAAGTCTGGTCATTTACATCACTCTGATCAAACACAGATGCCGTTTGTCAATCTAAAAGCACGTTTGTGTGTTTCCATGTCAGCGTGAGCGTGCTCAGACAATTGTTCCCGCAGGCCGGGCCGGCACGGTGCTGCAGCGGTTAGCGGTGCGTCCTCACAGTGAAGAGGTCTGAGTGTGAATCTGCTGCTCAGACACACACAGAGCTGTTCTGTTTTAAAGCGCCTGACTTCACGCACACAGTCTTTGGGGTTTGTACATTTTATATGACTTTTTTATCTCTCAGCTTAAACGTTTCCAAAGTTTTTTTTCTTTTACACATCCTTAGAAGCCACACACACAGAGGACTGAGTGATAGGTACTTGAAGTGTCACTGGTCCTTCTGGGGGGGCAGAGATGGAGAGAGGCAGGCAGAGAGGTGGATGAGATGTTATTTCCTAAATTTGGCCCCCAGGACAAAGACGGCCTGTTTGATATTCATCTATCCGCCACGGGCAGACGGCAAGGGAGCCTCTGAAAATCTATTCACTATGATAATGAACAAATTGTCATACATTGGGCTCTGTCTCCCCCTGACAGTGATAGTTATCAAAGAGAGAGATTGTGTGTGTGTGTGTGTGTGTGTGTGTGTGTGTGTGTGTGTGTGTGTGTGTGTGTGTGTGTGTGTCGTTCCACAGCAGTGGCTGTCATTAGAGAGACGAGCCTCCTGGCAGGAAGCTGCTGTCGTGTCACAGCCTCACACTTTAACGCTGTCACACCTGATTGATACGTTCGCCACTGATGTTTCTCCGTGTTTGTACACACACACACACACACACACACACATTACTACACTGGTTTTTTCTCCTTTTTGTAATGCTGTTAGGTAGAGCGGTGGCACGCGAAAAAAACCTTGGAAATCAAATGTGCTAACATTTCGCCCAAGTGACCTTCATCAGCTGAGGTCAGGCCCCGCCTCCTCGCTGTGTAGGATAGAAGTAAAGGGCCGAGACTTTTCTGTGGATCTGTTCCTTTCATTCAGCTGTTTCTAACATCGAAAACACTCAAACTTGTCTTCACTCTTTTCTTTTTTATAAAAACAAAAACTATTTATGAAAAACACAAACTGATGTTCAAACATAAATCATTTTTTGAGTTTCGTTTCTCACTGTTGCAGAGTTCGATTGGTTGTCAGGGTAATAAGATAAAATAAGATAACCTTTATTAGTCCCACACGTGGGAAATTTGTTGTGTCACAGCAGAAAGTGAACAGTGCAAAGTTACAGTAGCAAAAATTAACAAAACACTGGAATAGGATAAGATGATAAGAATAAGAATAAGATACTATATACAACAGAATAAAATACAACAGAAAAACAGAATTGCTGAAGGACCTAAAATGAAAATTTAAAGAGGCAGTTTTATTGTTGGGAAGACTTTTGTTAGGATTCAGAGATTCTTTTACTGTAACCATATAATCTGCCTTATGATAAATGCATTAATAACATGTTCTACAGTATTATTTTATCAGTAATATTTCTTATGGGGTTCATAATGCATTGAATATGTTTGTCATTACAGTGACCTTTTTATTCACAGGTTGAGTTTATTTTATACACAATGCATAACTGTGCTTGTTGAGAGTTGATGTTCCATCCAAGAGGGTTTTAAGCTTCACTGGTGAGAGTGTCCAGGTGATACATGTTGGGGAAGATGAGAACATAGCAGGTTAATTGCATGCATGCTTACAATACACTTATTAATTTAGTGGCAGGCCTGAGCGAAGGCCCAAGTGTCTTCTGCTCTCTTTTTGAGACCTGCGCCAATTCAGTTTACTTAGTGATTGGTGACGAGGGTCAATTATTAGCTTTTAACGATCCCGAAGCTTGAAGTTTATTACCTTAAAAGGCAGGTGTTATAGAAAAGAGAAGTTATATGACTGTTTATAGTTATTAAAATGTATAAGATGCGCTCATGTCTGTCAACTATGTATTTTTGACTTGTATTGACGTGTATGTGTGGGCGTTAATGTTCTTTGGTATAAAACCAGTTTTTGATGAATTTTTGTCAGAGAACGACATATGCAGATGTTGCCTCTCCTGTGTTAATAAACTCATCGTTTGATTGCATTCGTCTGGTGCCTCCGTCGTTTGTTGTCTGGTCTACAGTTGATCGATCTCGCTTCATTTTGGTGGAGAATGCGGGCAACCTGAAGACCAGTAGAAAGAGCTACAGGTGTTTGTTGTTGGCGGAGGTTGAGACCAGATCGGGTGATCGGACGGCAGACGTCACGGGTGATCGCTTGACTACTACTGGGCCCACATATAAAAGGTAAGGCACAAACCTCTTAAACGGAAATTGTGCTGGATTGGGACATAATTCTAAAATATGTAGTCAAGTGGTTATCCATAGATCTCTGTTTGAGTTTTGTTTGAAATAAAAATCGTTGTTTGCAACGAAAGTGAAACTTAAGATAGTGTTGCATTCATGGTCGCCTTGGAAAAAGCAGTACTGAGCTAAAAGTAACTAGAGATGTTGTTTTAAGGAAATAGAGAGGAATAAAGAGATTATAAGTGTTTAAAAAGTCACGGAGCTGAAGAACTCCACCCCTGGGAAAGACGTTTCCTGGGTATTAAACTAGGGGGGGGGCCCCGCTGAGATTTTGTGGCCTCAGACATAGCCCCGGTGATCGCAGAGGATCATTGTTAGGGAAACACTTAAATAAGAGAAACTCAAGCCAGCCGTGAGCTTGAGGTTTTGCAGCAAGCCGAGCCGAGCAGTGAAACTGAAACTAAACTTTTGAGTTATTGAGTTATTGTGTGTTATGAGAGACGATTAAAAGTATCACCTGTGCATTTGTGGACCCGCCGTGGTCAGTGAAGATTTGTGGACCCGCCGTGGTCAGTGAAGATTGGTGGACCCGCCGTGGTCAGCAAAGATTTGTGGACCCGCCGTGGCCCAAGAAAAGCTGTGTTTCTGTTGATATATCTGGAGAATTCGCGGACCTGTTGACGTCTCTTAAAGACGAGCCGCGGTGTGTATATCCGGGTTGTTGGGACCCACGCATACAGCTGGAAACTGTGACGTAAGAAACTGTCTGTAACGATTTAAAGTGCCAGCCGGCTGCAGCTCGGGTGTCTGAGAGGCTGTAAAAGTCTCTTTTCCCGTTCTTTTCTTGCTGGGGAAAAGTGCGCAGTTAAAATTTGGGTGCGGTTACTTCCCCTTTTAATTGTAATATTGTTTTGAAGGGATCTGTGTATTGAATGGGCGAGACAGACACTGGAGTTTTCACATTAGATCAGAGAGACATAACTGGGTTTACTTTCACCGTTTTGCTGACGCCAGTAATCCAAGGCGAGCCGGCACAGGTGCAAGTGGAGGTGTTTGTTTGCTGTGAGACAGCAGACTTAGAGTATCATTTTTATAAAACAGTGTGTCTAACTGAAATAGAGTTCCCAGTTTTCTGGATAATTGTTTGTGTTTAGTAGAGGCCCTAGACCAACTGGTGAAACAGAACAGTGAAGAGAGAAGAGAGGTTCAGCAATAACTGATATTGTGTCATATTATTTTGCTCTCAGCAGATATCGAGAGAATTTATGAAATAACTTATGTGGTTGTTTCTTGCCTCCTCAGAAGCAGATTTTATTATTGAAGGAGGCTTAATTTCCCTGCCGATAACAAGGCATGGTATATTGTACGTCTATAAGATTTGAGTTGATTAATTTCCCCGAAGGAATCCTTGTGATAGGTATAGCTCAGGGGAAACACAGGATAATTATTATATCCTTATACTCGGCATTTATGATTGAGGAGTATCTCCTGAGTTTTTTGGTTATTGTTTAAGGCAGTTTAGAGAGCTGACTGAAAGGGCTGAGAGGAATCCACCTCTGAAGGCCAAAGTTGAGTTTTTACTTAAGAGTCATCGGTGTGTTATATTACCTCACTCTATTGAAAGGAGATGATACATTATTTTTCAGTGTCGGCCAACTTAACATTCGTGGGTGAGCTGACATATTTGGAATTGTATATATATTGTGAGACTGAGGATACAGATCACCAGTTGGTTGTACAGGCAGCTTTGGTTGACTCACAGATTTCCCTGTTTTTATGGGTTGTGTAGATTTAGTTCAACACCTTGTTGCCCTTTTTGAGAGTGAGTTGGCCAGTTAAGAAGCTATTTGGGTGCAGTCAATTTTTTTGTTTATTTTCTTATTTATAAGAAGAGAAATACGCACGGTAGGCCCCTGTAAGAGTAAGAAATAATGCTGTATGCCCCTCACTGATTTTAAAACACCCCGTTTTGATGAACAGTGTGATTTTGAATTTAAGTAGAAAGGGCAGAGAAGTGTTTTGATATTGTTCATGATAAAATAGTTGAAGTTTAGAATTATGCAGTATTTTGTTCGGCCTTCATTTCTTCTTTTTACTAAGACCTAGTCTATAACTACCACGAACTAGAATTTGGCATAGAAAGTGGTGGGATTAATTGTGTTTGGTGTTTAAAGCAAGAATTGCAGCCGGTTGGGTGCTTATTTTTAAATTGTTGAAAACTGTGGCTGTTCTAAGAAGTTTGTGAAATAAAAGCTGTGCTGTCTGGCCCCGTGTTGGTCACTGTGTATATCAAGCAGGTATAAAAGAGGAAGTGTCTGGGTGGCCGACTACCGTACTTCTGACGGAAAGGAGGAAGTGTCTGTTCTCTGGCCCCAGAGCTTCTGATAGAGAAATAGGAAGTCACGTCAAGGAACTTCCGAGGGCGGGCACATACAGCAGCCATTTTGAAAGCAAGATGGCGGAAAGTTCAACCGGGACATCTAGTGGACAAAAAGTCTATAAGCCACTAAATGATCAGCTTGAAGAGTTAAACAAAGCCATCCACTTGGCTTGCACAAAAACAACTAAAATAGCAGATAAAGAATTTAAGGCTGTAAGGAAACATGTTGAGAAATTATGTGCAGTTCAGCAAAGAACTTTGCAGGATAGACAACCTCTTCATCTTATTTTTGAAGAAGAACGGGAGAACTGTGCAAAGAGATTACAGCAATTGCAGCAGGAAACATTAACACATGCAATAAACAGACACACCAAAGCAGAAATAAAACTCTTAAAGGAAACTCATGCAAAACTCTGTAAATGGATAATAATGTGTAAAGGGATTTCAGGTTGGATGAAAGAGGATGAGGTTCAAGCTCAAGAGGTAAGTTCACTTCTCTCACAACAGGAAAAGAAACCAGAAAATGCAGAACAGGTGCGCACCTTGATGAAATCTTTTCAGGAATTGCAGCAGGAAAATAAAAAACTGGAAGGACAAATATATTTGCTAAACACAGCAAAGGAGAAACTGGAGCATGCGCATGCGAAGCTAGCACTGCCTTCCAACCCTCTCCCCACCTCTCCTGAATTACCGGAAGACACATTGCCACCACACCCATCTCAATCATCAGTAGACTCTTTGCAACCGTTCCATCCTTGGGTCGTTCAGGCGGCATCTGCTCCACCCCCTCCTTATGTTTTCCCCATAATGTCATTAGCAGGAGGAGAGATTAGAGGGCCACAAGGACAACAGGGTGCAGTAATCGGAGGTTTTGCAGATGTTGTACACATTACTCCTGCAGCAGCAGCAGGTCAGCCACCTAGTGCACAGCCCAGGGCGGTACAGCCTATGGGTAGGGGAGAAGCAGCTTCAGCCAAAGCTGGACCCTCAACTTCATCTCCCAAGTCTGTAGATTTTATGGAGTTTGATCCATTAAAAACACAAGGGGAACCTGGAGCTGAGGATCACCTAAGTGTGAACTTAGCTAGCAGTCAGGAAAAGTTGAAAAAGGAATCTCTGTTACCCCTCAACAGGTGGGACGGCCTCACCAGCCGATGAGGTTCGGAGGCTGGAGTTTACTCCACTGCCTACCCCAGCTAGAAAGAACACTCCCAGCCAGTAAAGACAGCTGGGATGGAAAAGCCTCAGTGGATAGGGGAAGTTTATGGAGAAGTGCAAGCTGATAAAGATGCTCTGGCAGAAATTCTGCAAAGAGTAATTAAAGTAGAAGAGAGAGTAAAGAAAGAAAACTTGGCTGTCTTTGAAGAAGAAGATGAGATAGAGGAAGAGAATGAGCCAGACTGTGTGGAAGGTTGTGAAGCTCAACCAGATACCAAAATGGCAGGAATGAAGTTGCGATCACAGAAAACTGTGTATCGGACGGAAAAACCAAAACAAAAGCTGGTGAGCCAGGATAAGACTATACCAGGGCGAGAAAAACGACAGTCTATGTTTAGAAAATATAATTTGTTGAAGCCTGAAGAGAAGGAGGTGCACTTTAAGAATAGCTTAGATAACTTAGAATGGGAGATGCCCTTAATGTGCGGAGCAAAGCAGGAACCAGTGTATCGTTCATACAAGATGAGGGATCTAGAGGCCCTAGTTCAGCAGCTGCCCCCTATAACAGAGGGAGGAGCAGCTTGGTTAAGGAAGTTAAGAACCTTAACAGAAGGAGACGAGCTTGGCCTTGGAGACTTTAGAGCCGTGGCAGGAAGGACTATGATTGCAGGAGGTTTAGCTGATGTGGAAGAAATTGCTAAGACTACCACTCTTCCAAATGATGTGCCATATAGTAGAGTAGAAGATAAGCTAGCTGACGCTTGTTCGTGAAAAATACATAACTCCAAATGTAGGGTCAATACCAAAAATAACTTGGGATCCAAAAGACACTCCCAGAGAATTTTTAGAAAAAGCTAAGGAACAGTGGATGTCACAAACTGGCATACATCCAGGTCAAGAAGGTGAGAACAGAGCTTGGTTCCGCGCCGCTGTCTTGAAGGGGCTGCCAGAGAAAGTAACAACTGATTTAGAAAAGAACCCAGATTTTGCAGTAGCAGACTCCACCCAGTGGGAGCGGCATGTAACACATCGGTTACAGTTGGAACAAGATACGGTAAACAAACAAAAGAAGGAGTTAGAAGACGCACAGGCGCAACTGTTAAAATTACAGTTGAATGAAGCTCGTGAGAATTTTAGTGTTAGAAAAAAGGAGAAAGAGGGTAGTAAACCTATGATGGTGGTTCAGCCCCAGGTTGATCCAGCGCCCGAGCAACCAGAGCGTGCTCCCAGTTCTTATCCTGGTGACCATGAAATACCAAGGCAAAGACGCACAGGAAGAAATCGGGGGGCCAACCGTTTACAGAGGGGACGTGGTGGACTCTGGCGACCAGACCCTAGAGCTCGTGGTCCGGGGAATCCCAGAACGAATTCATGGAATGTCTGTTACCAATGTGGAAGAGAGGGGCACTGGGCTCGAGAATGCCGTGAGTTGCCTCGAAGCTATGAACAAAGAGATTACCAGGCATGGGGAACTCAGAGAGGCAGAGGCGGTTACCAAGACAGACATCAAGCTCCCAATCCAAGCGTTGCATGCCATGGTCTCAGTATCCAGTGGGAGACTGGAGCTGGGAGGAACAGTACTGATGGAGCCCACAGGAACCAGGCAGCAGGGGAATGGCAGATCCTATGCTGTCAATGACAGTGGAAGGTGCAGAATTGCCCTTCCTGGTGGACACTGGGGCAACGTACTCAACTTTGAGGACGACACCGAATAGTGCAACCATCTCTAACCACACTGTCAGTGTTATGGGTTTCTCTGGGATACCAATGACTCTGCCACTCACAGACCCAGCTCTGACCAAGCTGGGCAAACAGACTTTGAGGCACCGATATGTGGTATCTCCACAAGTGCCTGTGAACTTGATGGGCCGAGATTTACTCATCAAACTGGGAGCCACCATTATGTGTTCCGCGGATGGACTGACGGTCTCTCTGCCCGGTGGAATGTCGCTACCGTGCCTGGAAATCAATTCAAAGAATCAATATTTGCTGCAGAACTGTGAACCACCCCCTGCTGACATTTACTGGGGCGCTTGGTAGAAGAAGGCATTTTGGAACAATATCAACAGTGGAGACCCTGGATCATGAGTCTTGCGGTGTACTCCTCGCCTAGAGATCCATTCCATGTCACTCTCTTTTTTACGATAGGGATGATGATGATGTTTATCGAGAAGCCTTCCAGTCTGAACTTGAGGGTCAGACCTGGAACGTCCAAACACAAAGTATTTATGTGGGGCCAGAAGGTGTAGCAGCGGTTGTTAAATTAACAGATGAACAGTTGTCTTGGTATAACATGGGATCAGATTCGCCCCACACATCACATTGGCAGTCCATGAGGGACACCAGGCCAAAGAGTTGGGGACGATGGTGAGGCGCATGCGCTGGATAACGCTTGGTGGCAACCCACCCAAATTCCAGACGTTTGTTATGCACCAAAATGTAAAATATATCGCATCACATGTGTGTCCAGTGACGCAGTGATATTAGAGCATCAGCAAGTATCAAGAATACATGGTAGTGAGAGAACAGATTATCCAGATGCAGTGGTAGAACTTTCAAAATTGCCTGACACTCTGTGGTCTACAGGACCCACTGATGTTGGCTTAGCCCATTGTGCGCCGGTTTTGTTCCAGCTGAAATCGGACACGCCAATCTCACGACCACAATATAGACACAAGCCTGAAGCAGAAGAAGGGATCGCTGAGACGATTGAAGGGTTGTTGAAAGCAGGAGTGCTTGAGCCCTCGCAATCCCTTTGGAACACACCAATTTTGCCGGTGGAGAAACATGGGACAGGGAAGTACCGTATGGCACATGATTTAAGACTTATTAATGCCATACTACGCACCGACACGGTGCCTGTACCTAATCCATACACAGCCCTAACTGAAATAACCTGCGACCAAAAGTGGTTTACATGCATTGATCTAGCAAACGCGTTCTTTTGTCTCCCATTACATCATTCACTCAGAGACATTTTCTCTTTCACATACAGAGGTCGTCAGTTTAGATACACACGTTTGCCACAAGGCTTTGCCCTGTCCCCAGGTATTTTTAATCAGGTGCTTAAAGAAGCCCTGTCACCCTGTCAGTTGCCTGAAGGGTGCACATTAATACAGTATGTAGATGACCTACTTATCGCAGCTACTTCAGCAGCGGCTTGTACGGCAGCATCACTCACAGTGCTTAAAAGACTGTCTGAATGCGGCTTCAAAGTAAGTAAAGAGAAACTACAGTTGGTTCGACCAGAAGTCACATTTCTGGGCCGTGTAATAGCCCATAAATCATTGGGACTAATGAATGCACACAGAGACCAAATTTTGACACACCCAAAACCAAGAACGGTAAAAGAACTTCTTTCTTTTCTTGGCCTGACGGGCTACAGCAGACAGTTTATTCCAAACTATGCAGGAAGGACGGCTCCCTTACGGGATCTGATTAAACAGGTGGGCGTCCGAAACCTTAAGGCTGAATTGCCATGGACGCTCGACACTGAAGCCGCGTTCATTTCTTTGAAACAAGACTTGTCAAGGGCCTCAGATTTGGCCACACCTAACTATGATGAGCCATTTTACTTGGATATTTCTGAAACACTTGGAATAATAAATGGTGTGTTGTTTCAGAAAAAAGAGGGAGGAAGACAGGTACTTATGTATGTCAGCATAAGATTGAGCCCAACAGAAGCAAGGCATCCTACATGCACACAGCATGCAGCAGGGGTTGCCAAAATAATACAGAAAACAGCACATGTGGTGAGACAACACCCACTAAAAGTTCTGACTACACATAGTGTGGTGGCATATGTGAACTCGCAGGCGTTCACCATGACCTCATTAGCACAACAGAGGTTGAGTAAAGTTCTAGATGCTCCAAATCTGAAATTTACACATGAAGGAATTAATATGGCAGATTTAATGGGAGCAGGGGAACCTCATGATTGTACTAAGAAAGCAGAACTGGAAGGAAAGTCAGGGAAGACTTAAAAGCAGAACCTATTCCTGGAGCTGAGGATTGGTTCACAGATGGCTGCTGCCATCGGGATGAAGAGGGACTGAAAGCAGGCTATGCTATAGTCTGCAAACAAGGAACTGAATTTGAGGTAAAAGAAGCAGGGAGAATTGAGGGACAACAGTCTGCTCAGAGAGCAGAAGTCATTGCACTGAGTAGGGCCTTGAGACTGGCCAAAGATAAAAGAGTGAATATTTATACTGATTCAGCCTATGCTTTTGGAGCAGCCCACGTGGAACTCCAGCAGTGGAAGAGAGCAGGCTTCCGAACAGCAACAAATGCTCCTATTTGCCACAGGAAGGAAATGGAGGAACTGGAGAGGGCCCTGCACGACCCAAGTGAGGTGAGCATTATCAAATGTAAAGGACACTCTCAGGCAAACACCATGGTTGCAAGAGGAAATCAGAAAGCGGATGAAGCCGCAAAGGAAGCAGCAGGCTATAAAGGACGACAGCAAATGGTGCAGGTAATTGCTGAAGAGGAGGCAGGCATCAATATGTTGGAGGAGGCCAGAAAGGCCCAAGAGGAGGCTTCTCTGGAGGAGAAAGAGGTGTGGCAGAGCAAAGGAGCCCGAAAAGAGGGTGGTCTTTGGAGAGGAGTTGATGGACGACCAGTCCTAACTGACAAACTGGCCAGACAGAAGATAACTGAGGCACATGGGCTTGGCCATGTGGGAGTGGCACAGATGGAGAGAAATTTGTGTCACTGGTGGCACCCAGGACTAACAGCTATGATAAAGGAAAAAGCCCAAACATGTTTAATTTGTGGAGCTCACAATCCAAAACCAGTGGTAAAACCAGAACCAGGTAAGTTTCTCCTGCCAGAAAGGCCAGGAGAAGAAATTGTGATTGATTACACTGATATGATTGATGTGGGCCCAGGGGAGTCAGATATCTGTTAGTGTGTGTAGATGCTTTGACAGGGTGGCCAGAAGCGTGGCCCACCCGAAAGGAGGACGCCAAAAGCGTGATTAAGTGCTTAATCAATCATTATATCCCCAGGCATGGGTTTCCAAGGCGCATTAGATCAGATAATGGAACCCACTTTAAAAATCGAGACCTGGAGGAAGTAGAGAAGATGTTGGGAGTAAAACACAGGTTTGGGACTGTCTACCATCCTCAGTCTCAAGGGAAGGTAGAAAGAATGAACTTGAATTTGAAAAATAAGTTATCTAAAAATCATGCAGCGACGGGGTTAAATTGGGTTTCAGCTTTACCAATTGCTCTAATGACTATAAGATGTTCTGTTAATAAGTCAACAGGATTCACCCCGCATGAGTTGCAGACGGAAGGCCATTTCCAGCACCTTGGACAGAGGTTCCAGCGGAACACACCACGAGAGGTAACAGGTCTCATGCAGAATATTGGGATGAATTGAAGTGTCTTGTCTCCAGTTTCACCAAACAGGTTACTTCTGGACTGCATGTGGCGGACCAGGTGACCCCAGAGGCGAAGGCGGTTTGGCTGAAGGTTATCAAACGCAAGTGGAAGGAGCCACGCTGGACGGGTCTTATGAGGTCGTTGCCAGGACAACTACAGCAGTTCAATTGAAAGGGAAAGGCGATACCTGGTACCATTGGTCGCAGTGTGCCCCAGCACACGAGAGCTTGCTAGAGGAAAACTCCTCTACACCAAACACAGGTGTCAACGATAACGAGCAGAGGCAAAATAAATCCTCTCACCTGTGCAACGGGCCAACCAGTAGTCTACCTGGGAGGTCAAGAAAGAAGAGCAGCAGCTGAGAAGGTCGCCACGCCAGAAGAAAGAAGCAGTGACCAGTTGAGAACTCCAAAAGCAGGGAGTTTCAGTCCAGAACACAAAGTTTACCTAACATGATGCAGACACACGAGTCAGAGACACGTAATGAGAAAAACTGATTAAAATGTTTCTTACAACCACATGTCTATTGTATACTGTGATATTAACTATGGCTGTGTTGTTTATTGTTTATATTTTGCAGGGCACTCCGAACCACTCGTCTGAACACGGAGGCCAGTCCAGCACAGCACTTCCTGAGACTGCAGTTCCTAAAACGGGATCGGTAAAAAGACAAAAGCGCGAGGTGTCAGGTAAAGGTGATGAGTGTCTCAGCATGAATAATGGCATAGAGTTGAATTATGTTAAAGGGTCTACCAGCTCGTTCACGTTTGATTTGTGTGACGTTATTAAGTGTACAGGAGCTAGTAGTAGCTGGAGAGCATATGATATATGGGTTTGCAATCATCCCATGATATGCTTCCGTAAGGCTGTTTGGGGCCCCTCGTGGGGGAAACACGTTTACACCTATATAACAGATCAGTGGTGTGCTTGGCAAGACGTGGTAGGTTGGACAGGAGTAGGATGGCAGCCAGATGTGCCGCAGGGATTGAAAGGGATAGCCATTCAAAGGGATTATTCTGTTTCCCAGAACCCTGTCACTCTTTCCCTAGGACCATGGGATACGCTCCCAAAATCTGGGATCCCGGGAGGTATGTTCTATTTGGTAATTGGGGTGGATGTCATAGGGACAGATCCATCAGGGGTAATTAGGGTCAACTTAGTTGAACCAATTATCACTTTAGCTGACCAAACAATAACCTCAGGGACAGTCGCTCAAAAGGAACAGGAACTAAAAGAGAAATTACTTGTGACATCAGATTACACTAGATTGAAGCCGCAGGATTTGATTGAGCGGGCCACCGGTTTCAAGGACAGTAACCTCTGGCTTGATTGGGTGGCTCAAAATGCTAGAGAACAACATGTATCTGACTGTGTTGCCTGTGCGGCAGCTCGGCCACGTTTGTTTACAGAGCCCGCCCCATTGCATTTAGAAGATAAGTGGGGCTATGAGTGTATGTTACAGTTAACTAGAAGTGCAGTGACTACTGGCAACTGTACTTTGTTGTCCAGGCTTTTCCCTCCCGTTTCAAAGCAGACGACAGTGGGACCATTTATGCCAAAACAAGATAACTATACATGTTTTAAGTTCTCTACAGATAATGAAAAGTACAAAGTGGGAGAGATCGACCCAACTTGGTGTGCTGTCACCCTCCAGGGACGAACCACCAATAATGTAAGCGACCCAAACACGATAATTGGAACATGGGCAAGAAGTGGGCTCTATTATTACTGTGGGGAGAGCACTCTGTTGGCTCGTGTTCCTTTGGGAAGCGTAGGGACATGTGCAATGGTGCGATTGGGAGCTCCGCTTATGCTTATTGGGAATCAGGTAAAGGCTATTCCACAACACAACACACGTACTTTAGCTGCAAGACGTAAGAGACATATTTTGGCTAAAAGAGGGACCCAGGGTACACATCCTTATGATCCTCGTTTGGACTCGCCGACCTGGATAGACTCCATAGGAGTGCCCAGGGGAGTTCCTAATGAGTATAAGCTGGTAAATCAGGTAGCGGCAGGATTTGAGAGTATATTAATTTGGATAACGCCTAATAAGAATGTTGATCGCATTAACTATGTTCATTACAATCTGCTGAGACTCTCTAACCTAACCAGAGACGCCATGGTGGGGTTCGCAGAACAATTGGGTCCAAGTTCGCTGATGGGCGTGCAGAATCGAATGGCCCTTGACATGTTGCTGGCAGAGAAGGGAGGTGTCTGTGCCATGTTTGGAGACATGTGCTGCACCTTTATTCCCAATAATACTGCCCCAGATGGCTCAGTAACCCGAGCTCTGGAGGGCCTGAAAACTTTGTCTAAAACTATGCATGAGCACTCAGGTATCGAAAACCCGCTGGAATCCTGGATGACATCCGTGTTCGGACGATGGAAAGGTGTGGCAATGTCAGTGATATGCTCCTTGGGTGTATGTTTGGGAATACTGGTCATTGTGGGGTGTTGTATCATTCCTTGTGTCAGAGGATTGTTGGTAAAAGTAATGGCGAGGGTTGCTAACCCTGGCTGGGTTGAGGGCATCTACCAGATGAACTTAGAACCCATAGAGTGGAGCAGGGAGTGATACAACATTTAGTGTGGTGACATTCCTTGTTGGAATGTCAAAAGAGGGAATGTTAGGATTCAGAGATTCTTTTACTGTAACCATATAATCTGCCTTATGATAAATGCATTAATAACATGTTCTACAGTATTATTTTATCAGTAATATTTCTTATGGGGTTCATAATGCATTGAATATGTTTGTCATTACAGTGACCTTTTTATTCACAGGTTGAGTTTATTTTATACACAATGCATAACTGTGCTTGTTGAGAGTTGATGTTCCATCCAAGAGGGTTTTAAGCTTCACTGGTGAGAGTGTCCAGGTGATACATGTTGGGGGAAGATGAGAACATAGCAGGTTAATTGCATGCATGCTTACAATACACTTATTAATTTAGTGGCAGGCCTGAGCGAAGGCCCAAGTGTCTTCTGCTCTCTTTTTGAGACCTGCGCCAATTCAGTTTACTTAGTGATTGGTGACGAGGGTCAATTATTAGCTTTTAACGATCGAAGCTTGAAGTTTATTACCTTAAAAGGCAGGTGTTATAGAAAAGAGAAGTTATATGACTGTTTATAGTTATTAAAATGTATAAGATGCGCTCATGTCTGTCAACTATGTATTTTTGACTTGTATTGACGTGTATGTGTGGGCGTTAATGTTCTTTGGTATAAAACCAGTTTTTGATGAATTTTTGTCAGAGAACGACATATGCAGATGTTGCCTCTCCTGTGTTAATAAACTCATCGTTTGATTGCATTCGTCTGGTGCCTCCGTCGTTTGTTGTCTGGTCTACAGTTGATCGATCTCGCTTCACTTTCCATAAAAATAAACTCAAACATGAAAACTAGAAACTAAACTGGAAACTAGAAAATAAGAAACACAAACTCAGAAAAAAAAAACAGGAAATGAGAACTAGAATTTAGCATGTTGGGTTTTTCCTTGTATTATTGTAGGGTTTACTATAAAGCACCTTGAGGCGACTGTTGTTGTGATTTGGCGCTGTATAAATAAAACTGAATATCACTGATGTCACAGTTGGCCAAAAGTTAACTTAATTTGACTTTTTAATACGCTTCGTTTTGCTAACATTTGTTCCGCTGGACATTTAAGTAAGATAAAATTGAGTATGTACTTTTGAAAGTTTATTTCTGGACCGCTTCGCTCTCAACCATCCTCCATTTTTTCCCCAAACATTTCTTCAACCTTAAATCTGCAATGAGTCTTGGGATAGCTTGGGCCACGAGGGAGACACCCAACATGTCCTTGAAATCTGGGGAAAAGGAGGAAGCATTTGTGGGCTCATCTGGAGAAGACTTTGAATCGGGACTGTTACGGTTTGGAGGAGGACTCAAGCGCAGGACTCCGGTGCTGATGCTCACAAGAAGGGTTTATTTACAATGTACCAGGTGTATATACAAGAATGTGCGGGGGGGGTGCTATATACAGCTGAGTGAGGGGAGAAGGGGTCTCCAGGGAAGTCCAGGGGAAAGCACGCGTTCTTCAGAATATCCACTCACACGATCACAGGCTCACACTCCGACACTGCCACACGGGAATCACACGGGGGGGGAAATCCAGGGAGCTCTGTAGACAGGGAGACAGGGTTAAGTACGACGCACACAGGAAAACACTCTTAACTAACTTGCTGTAGCTTGGCTTCACTAACGCGTGGTAGACAACGATCCAGCGACGAACAGCAGTCACCTCCTGGCTTAAGTGCTGATCACCTTAACGAGACCCAGGTGTCTCATCTCCCGAGGGCATGGGCCGAGGGCGTGAACCCACAGTGAGTTCCGCCCCGGCGAGAGAGAAGAGGAGAGAGAGAGGAAGAGAGAGTGCTGATCAGCGTGCAGATGATCCGCCTGGCCGTGACAGAGACAGCCTTCATCGCTTTGCTGTGATGTAATCGGCCTACAAATCCAGCCTCTGAAGGATGGCTGTCGTTATAGCAACATGGCCAAGCGTCCTTTGACGTAATTGGTATGTGACACGAATGCTACAACAAAGGTGGACGTCTGAGAGTTTTCGTGAGACTCGGGGCCCACGGCATTGTTTTTGAAGCCATTTCCCTCGTTGCCAGGTTTAAAAAATGGCAGTTATATTTGTGCAGGAAGCGCTCTCATGACTCATCGTGTGACGCCGCTGAGCAGCCAGTCAGTGATATGCAGTTTGGAAACATTTTATTACCTGCTCGGATCGCTTTGAAACCGGGCCCAGCAGGTACTATTTTAGGACCTGGTACCAGGTAAGATGACCTCATGGAAAACCCTAAAAACCGTGGCGAGTGGATACGAGTGGTAAAAGGGGCTTTGGAGTTTCATGAAGACATTTAAACTCTCATCCAACAGACTTCTAAAAATCAAAACACCTGAAAGGTGAAATATGAATAATAAACTAAGAACACCTTTTAAAACAACAACCTCAGACTCAAAAAGTCCAAAAGCTAGATCCACGGTGGGTAGAAGGGGAGGTCTGTTTGCCATGATCCTGTTGTGTTTTGAGTTTTGCATTCTTCTTTGATTTCATTCTTATTTTTACTGTTTTTATATGGTAGCAGTATTTGTTGTACAGACTTATGTTTAAACAGGAGCCAGGCATTCATTTGTTCATACATGTTGTCAAACTGAATTTGTTTGATTAATTTGAACAATTTCAGGTCCACAAATATCAATAAATCACTGATTTATGCACATTATGTAAATCTGTGTTGGACTAAAATGTGTTCACAGCTAGTTTCAATCAGTTAAAAACACAAACATCAGCCTATCACAGCCAAAGACCATACATATGCATCATAATTGGGTGAGATTTCCTCCATAAAGCATCAGCTTCTGTGTCCAGAATCAGCTCCAGTCACTGGGTTGGCTCGTTGGTTCGACAGCAGTAGATCTGCTATTTTTTCTTTTGGTTAGCTCAGCGATGGGAGGAGTGTGTCAAACACGTTTACTCCATCTACAAATCTGAAGGTAATCACCAGTTTCACAAAGTGTCTGTGCGCTCAGCCGCCTTGCTCCTGATATCCCGTGACAGTACTTGGATGGAGACGATAACACAGAGAAATAAACTTTAATGTCTCTGTTGTGCTGATAAAAATATACGTTCTGCTTTAGTGTCACTGGGTTCCCATCAGAAGTGTGTCAACTGTGATGTCATTTGCATGTAATTAGCATGTAGAAGGCCGCAGGCCCGAGGTCACGCAGCGTGACAGCCCAACGCGTGGGGCGATTGGACCGCAGCCGAGCGTACAGGTCCACTGGAGGGAGTCTTTAATTGGAGCGAACTCGTTGTTCTTCTTTTACCTCAAGACGCGGTTTCTCATTTACATATACACTTCAGATGGCCTTGAATGGAAACACATGAGTTTTGAGAAGCTGAAGCTTCAATCAGTTACTTAGTAAACGGGACGAGACCATCATCCCGCTGGTCAGCAACGAGTCACTGAAGCCAGTCCTGGTGCCTGTGGAAGTATAAACTATTCAGTATCAGGGCGAGCGCGCTCAGTCTGACTCATCACAGTGCAGAGAAGTAACCGTCCTGGTTTAGAGTCCTTCACCATCTGGAAAAAGGTCCAAGCAGTGATGGTGCAAACATGCCGGCAGGTTCGTGTCCTGTTGGGACCTTTTTAACTTTAACGGTTTGGAGAAGGAAAGGAGTCAAACGGTAATCAGAGCACAGGTTAATAAAAGCACATCTGGCCAGACTGACAAACTCCTCACGGGTTCTGACGTCTCTGATGAGGTAAAGAGTCAAATACCACCCGGATCATCTCAGGAGAGAGGCGTGACTCAGGTGTTCAGCTTAAAATGTAAAAACATCAGTTAAACTAGTAAAACTGAACTGAAAGCAGCAACATCTGAAAACGAAACTAAACCGAAGTGAAAAGAAAAACTCCAACCCAAATAAAAAAGCAGCAAACACCATTTCTGCCTTTTTCCATGGAATCCAAACTAAATTTGGAATTAGAGGTATTCCCACTCACACTCCCTCCACCATCTCACACTCCTCCTCAGATGTACTGGGATTTGTGTTTTTCTGTTTGTGTGTGCAGGTCACCGAGCGGCTCGGATGAGACATCCACCAAGACGTCCTTGAAAGCAGCAATGCTCCAGAGAGCTTGTAGTAAATTAGCCTGAGGAAAGAGTGAAAAACAACAGAAGTAAAAGCGAGGCTGCAGGACACTGCGTGTGATCCTGGACATAAATCATCCTAATGCCCAATTTTAAATCTCTGCATGCTTAAACAGGAGGGCAGAGGGGGATACAAACACGGACACAAACATGTGAAATACATGTACGTGAGCTCGTACATGTAAACGTGGAAATGCTTTTGAATAAAAGAAATCGTCTCTTTTCTCTTCAGATGAGCTCTGAGGCAGAAAGTCTGATTTTAAGGTGGAGGGGGGTGGACGGAGGACTGCAGAAGGAGAAGATACGAACAGAAATGTGGTTATCGGACAGCCGACGGGAGCTGCGTCGCCTCCACCTGCAGCGAAGCCCCTGACGGAGAGCAGCAGCTGGGCGTAGCGGGCGCTGATATACACGCAGTGCCCTTAAGAAGATGACGGCCGCTGTCACACGGCGGAGGGCCCCACGACACGCCGGGATATAAATCTACAGCGCAGATAAAGAAAGTACATGATGAATTAAGGTGCTGCGTATAAATTGTTAAGAGCCTCCTTTTTAATGCTGGTCATTATTCAACAAATTTTTCTAAGAAATGCCACATGGGCAGGAACAAGTAATTAGAGAGAGAAAAGTGAAACTGTCAGCTGTAATGGTTTACTCCAGCTACTCACCTCATCGGGGGGGGGGTGAAGCTTCCACAGTGCCGTTAGGCCAGCAGTGAAGAGCGACGAGCTGCATCTCTCCTGCGTTCACAGCTTCGTTAAAGGCAAACTTGTTTTCCTCCCCTCCTCTCCATCAGTCCTCCTCTCTCCCCCGCTCGCACAAATCGGCCAAGGCCTCCATAAATCTGTGGTCACGGGGGATATTGTTAGTGTTGGCCAAAGTCCTGTTAAAATGAAGGCAAATTTATGGATGACACTTTGTAACAATTAATCAGGAAATGTTGATTAATAAACTTGGTCGGTTATTCTCCTGAAACCGAGGAAGGCTTTGCCACATTGTCAGCCTGATCATTTTATTCATTATTTTTGATTAATGTACCCAGATAGAGGAAAAACTTGCGTGTGTGTGTGTGCTTATCCTCTATGCAAAATCATAAATACTGAATGAGTGTGTGCACAGCTATAACCTTGGCCGAGGCAAAGAGATTTCAGGGTGATGTGGGTGAGGTGATGGGGGAGATGGGGAGGGGAGGGGTGGATGTGCACATTCAGCAAATAAACTGCGAGCAGGGATTAAGGAAACAAAATGGGAGGGGGGGGCGGCATGATGAACATCACCTCTCTGGACCTGTCCGTCTTCACTGGACGCCCATGATTAATTAGTTTGTTTAGATACTCAATTAGCCCAGCCAAGCAGAGAAAGACAGGAGTGCATGTGTGTGTGTGTGTGTGTGTGTGTGTGTGTGTGTGTGTGTGTGTGTGTGTGTGTGAGCATGCAGAGATGAAGGGTTGGGAAAGCGGGTTAATGAAACTGAGAAAAAGGTAAAAAGGGACGAGGAGGGCTGAAGAAAGAGAGATGGAAACCTCAGATATGAGAGCCAATCACAGGAGAGTTAGTCTAACTAAAACATGACATCACAGCGATTATGGGCCTATCACAATGGAGGGAAGTGATTTGGGTTGGTACAGGTCCTCATACGTCTGTCAGGACGTGGTTGGGTCAGTTATGGAGGTTGACCAATAGGAGCATACGATGCACTGGGCGCCATCTTCAGCATCTATTCCTGCAAAGAGCTAACAACAGCTGATCAGGACAAATATAACCTAACCTGGAACCTGCAGTAACTATTCTGGATTACTTACTCCATGGAGTGATCTCTCTGTGCTCCCGCTCTCCCCTCAGATGACCGCCCTTCATTCTGCTCCTGTTGGAGTTCTCTGTGTAGTATTGTAGGTCTCAACCTTACTGTAAAAAGAGACAGCTGCTGCTGCTCCAGAAGTAAAAGTGAACTGGGAATTTCTATGTCGATGTCACACTGCTTTGTCTGCTCTTTTCCCCACATTAACACAATGATGCCAAAGAGTTACCCAGTGCTGTAAATGCTGTTGGGAGAAGAATGGGTTGGCCTCTGTTTTAGTCCAGCTTTGATAATCTCTGTGAGCCTGGATTAAAACATTTAAGGTTTAAGGGAGCCTTTAAATGTAACTCAGGACTCATTTGCACTCTTAGCTCATTATTTTAAAGAAAAGCAATCAGAACCTGAATATGCATCAGCAGTTTGATTGACTTTCGGTGTCATCTGTTATCTGTGTGAACGTGCTCATAAATCTCAGACACCTGTTTACAGGTAAGAATCCAGTACAGAGGAACCGAAGACAGGTAGATAATCTGCCGAAACATGCAGCTGCAAAGGGAGTCTCAGCTGTGAGCTCCAGCAGGACAGAAAAAATGCTCCTGTTAGGTGAACCCAGACCACACAGAGGACTTTATCAGCATCTGTGGACACATCAGCCTTTCTGTCCTTTAACGTCCTCCCCGTCCGCTGCAGAGAAGGAAAGCTTGAAAACACCGTGATGGTCAGACGAAAGAGAGAGGACGCCCATCAACAGAAAAACTAAAGAAATGCCCCGGCGAAGGAGAGAAGCAGCAAAAGTCAGTGATCTGTAAGGAATCTCAGACGTGTTTGAGTGGCTGTGATGAAACTCCCAGAATCCAGTGTGCCTCTGTCACGCTCACCTGAGGCCGTGGGTGGGCAGGTATCTGTGCCATAAAAGCACATAAAGACTCACATACAACATCCATCTGCTGCTCTCAAAAACACATGTGCACATTTCAAGAAGTAAACTTTAGATTTTTGTCCTGGAGCTTTCTCTGAGCATTTAAAAGCCCTTAGCTACAGAGGAAGGTCTGAGGATCCGCTCAGAAACACTGACTGACACACACAGTCTGTTTGCAGGGTTTGTTGCAGTGACGTTAATCTCAGCTGATCTCTGTATTATTGATTGTTTTGTGTGTTGTTGTGAGTTTTTCCTCATAGACCCACAGATATATCATGCCTTTAAAAATGTAATATTCACAGACGGTGTTTTTAATATGGATCATCTTTGAGACAGATTTGAGATCAGCTTCTTCCAGTGCAGAAGAATTAGACTGTTTAAACACCTGATCTGGATCAGACTTGGTACATCTGTAACAGACTGCGTGCTGTAGTCAGCCAGTCATCTCTTATGTGTTTACAGTCAGTCCAAAATGCTGCAGACTGGGACCAAAAAGGTCTCCAGTGACTCCAGGGTCAGCAGCCTTGCACCGACTGGCTGTGATCACAGAGTAAATCCTAAAACGGTCTCACACCTGCACACCTATTGGAGCTCGTGCCTTTGACCTCTGTGTGACCTCAGGCCAGGATCAGCTGGTGATTTCTGGAGCTGTGATTGGACCAATGGTTGCCGTTATGCTTTTTCATGTAATGAATTCCTGTAGGGTCCATTTTTTAGGAACCTGTTTATTCAGTTTGATTTTATTCTGAAGCGCTTTGGTTTTAAACATGCTGCACAAATAAAAAGTACCTGCTTCCCTCAGTGCTACCTGTGAACCCAGCGCCGCAGGTGCAGCCTATAATGGCATTTAAAATAAAATAGTGTTTCATGAACCATATGATAAATAATTGTCCCCCCTCCTTGAACTCATTTTTGAAATATTTGCCAAAAAATATTAAAAATACAGAAGAGAAAGAATTAGTCTTGTTTTGTTTTTGTAATTTTTGACACTAGAAAATATAAAATTTGGTGTGAATGAAATCTTGTGGTCACAGTTAGTGTGAAAATTCTGGGCCTGATCAAGTTTCACTGACGCTAAACTGTGATTGAGTGTCTCTGAGGTCCAGCAGACTTTTATTATGAACACTTCTGTTTGCATGACAAACGCACACACGCCTGTCCTGAAATTATATTTCTATGAACGTCTCATGTGTTTCCTTACAAACTGTGTTGTAATCAAGCTTTAAAGGCTCAAAGTGACCGATTTCTGACCGACACACGCACACGCAGGCTCACCCTGGTGCATGCTCGCAGTGGGGTGTGCATGTGTGTTCAGCTGGAGCAGTGTGATGCCATGAAGCCTCTTTTCACTTTGTCACATCAGATTTGCTGAAACAACTGTGAAAACATGACTGTCTCTCCTTCTTTGTTCTCCTCGCTCTACACGCTGGGACAAATGGCTGCTCTGGGACGCTGCGTGCACACGCGTGTGTGCATGCGCATTTGTGTAAGTGGTGTCTCATTGTGTTATGTGTGATAAACTGCTGTGACAGCAGAAATGTTTGTGTGACAAGTACTCCCTGGTCGGAGTCCATTAGCTGGTGCTTTTGAGTCTCCTTGGCGGGTTATCACTCCAACACAAACAAACACACACACAGTGTGAGTGAGTACTTAAACACACACACTGCACAAACAGGACATCTTACTACTCTGCTCTTAATACTTGTGTCCTAGCAGTGTGTGTGTGTGTGTGTGTGTGTGTGTGTGTGTGTGTGTGTGTGTGTGTGTGTGTGTGGGAGAAGAGGCCACTGGTGGATTGGTCACATTATATGCTTAATAGAAGAATGCACAGTGGAAAAGTTTCATTGTATATTGTAGCGGGCCAGGGGTGTTCGGGGTTTTGTTATTACAGTTTGTGTTGTCATGTTGTTATGGTGACGGGTGACGCGCTCTCTCGGCGACTGTGTTTCCGGTGAGAGAGCGCCCTTTTTGTTGTTGTTCTGGGGTTGCCGCGCTGAGCAGTGAGGTAGCGGCAGTGTTCTGGCGCAGAGAGAAATAAACGGTACCGAAATACAACGGGCTAACCCTGCTAGAGCCCTACCTCTCACAAGTACGGCTAGCCGCGAGGCATAATGGCTGGAGTGACGAAGAGGCTGCTACACACCTAGCGCTAGCATTGGAAGGAGATGCACTGCAGGTACTCCTTGACCTACCCCGTCAGAGCAGCATGAGCTTCAGGCCGTCAGCATAGCACTCGAGAGGCGATTTGGGCAGCGGCACTCCACTGATCAGAGCAGGGAGCAGCTGACCGACCGGAGCCGTAGGCCGGGGGAGAGCCTGGGCACCTTTGCAGCGGATGTGTTGCTGTATGCTCGTCGTGGCTACCCAGAGTTCCCAGCAGCAGCCCGTGAGGAGCTTAGCCTCCATGCTTTCCTGCGAGGACTTTTCCCAGAGCGACTACGCCAACACGTCCGCCTGGCCATGCCTCAGACTCTCCGTGAGGCGCTCCTTGAGGCTGAAAGGGCCGAGCTTGTGCTCACATCGCGACCTGACCAGCAGTTGCGCCCTCTCCCCGTCGACCGACCGACCGGTGCTACCGGTGCGATGAGCCTGTCCACGTGGCGCGCAACTGCCTGACGCCCACCCCAAAGGCCAGAACTATGTGGCCTCAGGGGGATGAGAGGGGGAGCGGTACAGCGAGGGGACCACCGCTCCAGCTTCCTGCCCCCCTCCAAGAACGATGCACGGTGGCGGGCCTAGTCGGGCACCTCAAAGGACTCTACCTGAGCTGATGTGTTGAGGACCAACCCTGCCAGGCCCTGGTGGACACGGGGTCCACCATTTCCCTAATACAACCTGGTGTGTTTCCTGGAACATCCGGGCCGCTTGTGATGGGTTGGTCGCCCACCGACACCCAGCTGATGACAGTGACGTGGGAGAGAACTGACATGTGGGGGAAGAAACCGTTGCGGATCCGAGTGAAGGATTTGGAGCTGGTGCACGACTTCTGGCTTGCTGACATCCAAGATCAGTGCATCATCGGCCTTGATCTGCTGACCCGCTGGGAGGCCTGCGTTGACACCGCGAAGCTGGCTATCACTCTTGGTACAGAGACTCTGGCCCTCCAGTGCGGTCAAAAGCAGGGAACCAGAGACTGCAGGCAGACGCGGCTGGTTCAGCACACCATCGACACCGGCTCTGCTCAACCCATCTGTCTGCGCCCACGCCAGCTGCCCCTCGCAAAACAGCAGGGAGAGCGGGCCCAGGAGGCATGGGGCGTGGCTACTGGTTGGGCCACAGCCGGCAGAGGGGGATGGCTCTCGTTGACCATGCAGCAGCTGAAGCAGGAGCAGGAGGCTGATGCGACGTTGGTTCAGGTGGGGGCCTGGCTGGAGGCAGCACGACGCCCAGGCTGGACAGGGGTGTCGGGACAGGGGCCCGAAATGAAGGCCTACTACTCCCAGTACAACAATCTGGAGACCCACGACGGCCTCCTGTACCGGAGATGGCGGGCCCCCGAACAGGGCAAGGATCTCCCACAACTGTTGGTGCCTCGGTCGCTGCGGTCGCAGGTGCTCGAGCTTGTCCACGGCTCGGTGGGGGCCAGCCACTATGGGAATGCCAAAACTCTCTGCCGTCTCAGGGGACAGTTCTACTGGCCTGGTTGTCGACGGGATGTGGAACTTCATGTGCACTGCTGTGACACCTGTACGGCATGGAAGGGCCCCACTCAACGCCCCACTGCCCCCCTGCGGCAGCATCGGGTGGGGGCCCCGATGGAGAGAGTGGGAGGAGACGTCCTAGGGCCTTTCCCCGTCCCCGAGGCAGGGAGCCGGCACGTGTCGGTGGCCAGGGACTGCTACAGGAGGCTGAGGGAGCAGCCCCGAGTGGTTCATGACTACACCCGCCAGGCCCATGTCAGCGCCGGAGTACAACAGAAAGGAGCCTGGCGACAAGGTTTGGGTGTACTGCCCGGTTCGCAAGAGAGGGGTGTCCCCCAGGCTGTGCGGTCACTGGCAAGGGCCGGCGGAAGTCGTGGGGCGGCTAACAGACGTGGTGTACCGGATCCGCATGCCGGGCCCAGGGCGCATGGCGGTGTTGCACCAGGACAGGCTCTCACCGTACCGCCCGCTTCAGCAGCCGCTGGGGCAGGGGATGCTGGTGGCACCCCAGGTTCTCATCCGAGTGACTCTTCCCCTGCTGGTCGAGATCGGCCTGCGTGCCGAAGGAAGACACATGGACATTTGCAGGACTTTGTGTTGGGTAATGGGGTTGTCGGGGACGACTGACCCCTTAGGTGGGGGCTATGTAGCGGGCCAGGGCTGTTCGGGGTTTTGTTATTACAGTTATGTTTGTGTTGTCATGTTGTTATGGTGACGGGTGACGCGCTCTCTCGGCGACTGTGTTTCCGGTGAGAGAGCACCCTTTTTGTTGTTGTTCTGGGGTTGCCGCGCTGAGCAGTGAGGTAGCGGCAGTGTTCTGGCGCAGAGAGAAATAAACGGCTGTGCTCCCAAGAAACCTCTGTCTCCTCTGTGTCTGAGCTCGCCACAATATTATAAATTTAGCATAAAAAGTAACATTTGTGTTTTTAGATTATAGAATAGAATAGAATAGAATGACTTTATTGTCACTATATGGTTGTACAATGAGATACAGAGCATCTCCTACTCAGTGCAAAAATGCTGGGGGTGGGGGGGGGGGGGCACAGTTCTGCAGCACTACATACATATGGACAGTATTAACAGAGGGAAAAAAATATATATATATAAATAAAATGTACAAATATACAAGCCGGTTTTAAAAAAGTAATATGTAATAAATAGTGCACATAGAATTTGGTATTGAAATGGGGAAAAAAAGAAATTGGGGGGGGGGGGGTGTTATCGGTGCATGTGTGAGTTCAGAGTGGTTATGGCTTTAGGGAAGAAACTGTTTTTGAGTCTGTGGGTTTTTGTGCTGTTGCACCTGTAGCGCTTCCCTGAGGGAAGCAGGCTGAACATGTTGAAACCAGGGTGGGAGCTGTCCTTGATGATGTTTGCTGCTCTGCTGAGGCAGCGGGAGGAATAAATGTCCATCAGGGAGGGGAGAGGGCAGCCGATGATCTTTTGTGCTGTCTTGACTACACTCCGAAGCCTCGCTCTATCCGCATTAGTGCAGCTGCTGTACTATACCATGATGCAGTAGGTTAGCAGGCTCTCAATCGACGAGCGGTAGAAGGTCAGCAGCAGGTTGGAGTTCAGCTTGTACTTCCTGAGGACTCTCAGGAAGTGCAGCCGCTGTTGGGCCTTCTTGATGACCGCTGAGATGTTTTCTGTCCAGGAGATGTCAGCAGAGATGAGGACACCAAGGAACCGGAAGGTGTGGACCCTCTCCACACACTCCCCATTGATGTAAAGGGGGGCTAAGTCAGTGGTGTGTCTCCTGAAGTTGACAATGAGCTTTTTGGTTTTCTTAGTGTTCAGTGCCAGGTTGTTTTCTGAACACCAGGCTGCCAGCTTCAGGACTTCCTCTCTGTAGGCTGCCTCGTCTCCCTTTGAGATGAGACTGACTATCGTGGTGTCATCAGCAAACTTGATGATGATATTGTTGTTGTGGGTTGAACTGCAGTTGTGGGTGTAGAGAGAATACAGGAGGGGGCTCAGCACACAGCCCTGTGGGGAGCCGGTGCTCAGTGTGCGAGTGGAGGAGAGATGAGGGCCGAGTCTTACAGTCTGGGGCCGGTTTGTGAGAAAGTCCTTTATCCAGGCACATGTGAGAGGAGGGAGGCCAAGAGTTACCAGTTTGGTGATGAGGATGTCCGAGATGATAGTATTAAAGGCTGAGCTGTAGTCCACGAAGAGCATTTGGACGTAGCTCTGCCGCTGCTCTAGGTGACTCAGCACAGCGTGGAGGGCTGTGGCGATGGCGTCTTCTGTGGATCTGTTATCTGTTTGTCGTAACGATGATTTTGTTGGAAAACCTGTGTGTTTCCCTTTAAATGCTCTGCGTTTGTAAAGACAAGCAGACCCACATCGCTGTGGGTTGAGCAGCAGAGTTGAGTGTGTGGGCGGTGCCCATGAAATCTTCTCCTCCAATGCCAAACAACTTTAAGCATTTAAAGAGTTTATTCATTTAGCAGGTAGGCGCCTCAGTAGCATGTGCAAGAACCACACACACAACCACCATTTGGCACAAGTCAGCCAATGTGGTTGTATTGGTCACTCTAACATGAACAAGCTGCTATCATGAGTGTTCAGAGGTTGCGGTCAGGACTGCAATCACATCCAAACCCTGGAGGCAGTCCCTGGCCTGTCAGGGTGAAAGTTGTCATCTTAGGGTTTTCATGGGCTGAAACGATATTCTCAACTCGATCCACAAAGGTGCCTAAACCCTAAACCCTAACCCTCTGAAAACAAAACAACCACAAACAAAAAACTGGAGCATGGGAAGCAGAAAAACAGTCCGGGAGGCCGACCCGGAGGATGGCAACATCGGAGTCCATAACGGGGCAGTTCAGGGGGCCGACCGGGAGGCAAGTAGCACAAGGTTCAGGAGGCCAACCGTGCAAAAAGCAGCGGTAGCGGCACCGGTGGAACAAATCCGGGGGCCGGCCATGCGGAAAGCAGTGGCAACGACAGAGCAGATCCGGAGGCCGGCCACGCGGAAGGTAGCGGTGGCGACGACCTCTTTCAGGGGGCCGCCATCAACAGTGATGACGTCCAGCTAAAGGCCTGGAAAGTGGCCGGCAAAGGCGAAGTGGTTCAGAAACGAAGCTGGATCGGACAGCGGTGTAGAGGCGGCAGAGGCTGGACCAGGCGAGGCAGAGGCTGGACCAGGTGAGGATGGTGCTGGACCAGGCGTGACAGCTGCGGAACCAGATGGCGGCGTGACAGCTGCGGAACCAGATGGCGGCGTGACAGCTGCGGAACCAGACGGCGGCGTGACAGCTGCGGAACCAGACGGCGGCGTGACAGCTGCGGATGGTGACACTGCAGGTGACGGTGTGAAAGCTGCAGGCGATGGAGCAGGTGTTGGCACTGCTGGCAACGGCGAGGATGAAGACGCAGAGGCTGATGCTGACGCTGCAGCTGAAGATGATGCTGAAGGCGAAGCTGAAGCTGAAGCTGCAGGCGTGGATGAAGCTGATGCTGAAGCTGCAGATGAGGACGAAGCTGCTGCTGCAGGCGAGGATGAGGGTCGCACTGCAGGCAACGGCGTGGGAGCCGCAGGCAACGGCGTGGGAGCCGCAGGCAACGGCGTGGGAGCCGCAGGCAACGGCGTGGGAGCCGCAGGCGACGGCGCTGCAGGCGACGGCGTGGGAGCCGCAGGCGACGGCACTGCAGGCGACGGCGTGGGAGCCGCAGGTGGTGGCGCTGCAGGCGTCGGCGTGGGAGCCGCAGGTGGTGGCGCTGCAGGCGACAGTGATGGCCGGACGGGCTCCCCGGACCCCCCAGCGAAAGCAGGAGGCTGGAGCGGATCTTCGGATCCCCCAGAGAAAACAGTCACAAAACCAGCAGGCACGGGGGCCTCTGGCAAACACAGAGCAGAACCAGCAGGTGCGGAGACCTCTGGCAGAGACACCGGTAACTGAAGCTGCACGGGGCACTAGCTCTGCCCAGGCAGCGCTGGCACGGTGTAGTTCTTAGGGGGCTGCTCAAATTTCAGGGGTCCAGAGTCAGCTGGGGACTGAGACCCAGTCCCTGGTAAGGCCCTGGAGTGACTAACTGCCCCTAAAACAGCTAAATTATGAAAAACACCCTGGGTGGAAATGAGATTTTCTCCCTGCATTGAAATGATGGATGGCTGAATGGCTGACAGAACTGAAAACTGAGTTACAGGTAGCGGGGACACAGGAGACTGAGCTGAAGGTTGCTGGGCGGCTAACTGAGCTGAATCGGTGGAACTTTTAAGCGACTTGGGCAATGCTGGCTTTTTAGTTTCCAGGGGTCCAGAGTCAGCTGAGGGAGAAAACTCAGCCTCTGGGGAGGCTCTGGAGAACATTTCAATTACTGCAACATCACCACTAAATGTCTTTGAATGAGTGTCAGTAGTCGCAGAAATGAAACGTTCAGGCGCACACTTAACAGTCTCTTGAGGTGGCAACTTGGAAAAATAAACAGTCTTGGTATTATCAGAGCTGGTGTTAATTGTCTCTGGGCTGTAAGTCACGGATTTAGCAGACTCTGGGTTAGCTGACATGGGGTTAACAGGCTCAGAAGAAGCAGAAGAACAACAGCCCTTTGTTTTCACTGAAGTATTAAAAATGCCCACCTGGGAGAGGTCAGTTACTACGAAGGTAGGTAACCTTCGCGAATTAGCCCCCACTGACACACCCCAAACAACCCCAGAAGAAAAAGTCTCTAAGTTCAAACTGGAACTGTTATCCTTTTTGCTTACCAGAGCCGGCCCCTCTGATATCCCGAGGCCCGACTGTGGCGAGGAGCGTTGACTGCGTGAGCGCCGTTTCCCTCTTGAAGGCTGGACCGACGGGCTGGGCAGAACATCCTCCGTCGGGCCAGGCAGCGAAGCATTAATTGCTGGGTGGGTGGTAGCAGCCGAGGGGTGAAGGTGAAGCTCGTGCAGAAAGAAAGCCTGTGTGAGCGGGTGAAGTGAAGTGAACAACCAGGGGAGGCCAGAAACTAAGCGCTGTAGTCGATTAGCTATGGCTTGGCGAAATTCCTTCCCCTCGTGTTCCAGCCATATTATCAACCTGTCCATGGAGTAAATTATATCTTCCCAGAGCTCCTCGGATGGGTCGAATGCCGCTGGGTCCATAGTGGCTGGTTCGTACTGTCACAGCTCGTGGGATGAGCTGTGTGGAATTATTAAAGGACCCAAAATGCAGGCACTTCAGATGTGAGGAAGCTTTATTAAAAGAGGTGGTAAATATACAAGGCGAGGGTGTCGAAAAACAGAACTAAGTAAACCTAAACTGGGAAAACTAAAGAGCAAACCTGAAATGATAACCAAACGGGACGAAGGACAGAGAGACGCAGACAGATGCAGGGAAACCACTCAGGATGACGGAGGAGATTAACGCAGACCAGAGAACAAAACACCATATAACGCAGACGAACCAGCAACAGGCAGGAGAACACACAGGGCTTAAATACACACAGCAGTAATCAAGGGATGTGAGACAGGAGGGCAACACACCTGGGAGAAATCACAGCTGACGAGACAGAGGAAACGTAAACTGAACACACTCACATAAGACAAGGACCTTCAGAATAAAACAGGAAACTAACAGACACAGAGGACCAGACAAGACACTGAACTGAACAGACAGACTCACAAGCAGACAGTGTGACACCATAGACAGACAGAGGGAGCACAGAGAAGTGGGAGCAGGCAGGCATAGAACAAAACCCTAACAAATGGCAAACCTTAACAAAAGATATAAGCAGAATAAACAAGCACATAGAATAATATAAAGAAACACAAAACACTGAGTTGTCAGACTCAGGAACATGACACCATGGTCCCATAATGCCGTTGTGCATGTACAATGATAAAGGATAAACATACCAAGAACTATTGTTACTGTTTGTGTAAAGTGTATTTTTCTTTATTTAAAAAAATCATGAAATGTAATCCTAAATATTACAAAAAGATGATTCAATGTATCTGTAATCATCAGTTTATGTCCAACGTGCTTTATGAGTTAACCCTGTAATCATCACTGTGATTTTTTTAAGCCTGATGCCCTCGTGTGCTTTTGTTTTTTTAAAGATCACCAATCACAGATCCACCCCCGGTACACGGTGGGAATCGCCAAAGTCCCCTCGGACTAGAGTTTTGCCTGATTCGCTGCTGTCTGCCGTTTAGTCCGACCTCCCCGTGCGTGCACACAGATACACCCTTTCCAAAGCAAGTGGACTGAATAATTGATGCCTGTTTTTCTGACAGTCTGACAGAACGTGGCTCTGCTGGTCTCGCTGTGCATGCGTCATCTTTGGCGTGCTTTCCAAAACCCCGCCTCTGCACCCCCTCACCTCCATCATCACAGAAAACATGTTCTGTCCCCCCGACACTCATCAGAAATGCCATATAATGTGTGTGCCTCCCCCCCCCACCTTCTGCCTTTCAGAGAGCGTGGACTGACAAACACACAAACACTTTGTGAAGTGAAACTGTGAACCAGACGAGCTTTTAGACCTCGAGCTCTGACAGATGAGGGAATCGACTGTGGACGGCTGTGGGGGGGCCATGCAAGTTTAAACAGACAATAAAAGGGGGGAGAATAGTTTGTTTTCTTACAAAGAGGGAGAGATATGTTGACAGATGAAAAGAGGCAGAGAGGAGAAGCCCTGAATTCACTTTGTGTATTTCCAAGTCAAATGTCTCAGAGATTCTGCCGCTGCCGTGGCAAACTGGGTTTGTTTGTGGTGTGGCGCTGTGCCTTTGGTCTCCTGTCTGAGGGGAAGGCTGTCATAACAAAATGGGATATCTGTCTTTAAAACCATGTCTGTGCAGCAAGTTATTGAAAATCTGAAAGGCTCTGAAACACAACTTATCACAGAAAACTATAGTTTTTACTTAAATTCAGATTAATGTGTAGTTAGTGAGCCTGCGGGGTCAGGCTGTGGGGGTTTTGGTGGAAAAAAATGCAGAAAAAATAGCACTCCGTCTGAGAGAGCAGCCATGAAAATGACAAGAGAAAGACAATAACAAACATTCATCAAAACTACAGAGAGGATGGGGCCATTCGTTCTGCAGCCAGGAAAGAGAAATATCATCAATATTTGACATTGTTTTATGGAGAAGCCACTTGATTTCATCCCAGGTCCTATGCGGGTGACCAGCGGCGATCAATTACCATTGACAAGATTTGTGCACAAGGAAGGCCGTCGCACTTTGTTTGGCTCTGCCCTGTCGCTGTGAAGCTGCCTCCTCAGAGATCACAAACCACCCTCTCAGCCAGTGCTCCATCTTCCTCCTGACTGCTGGCCTTTGTTCCTCTCAGCGCCCCCGTGTGAAGGCGATATCGGACTAATTACAGAGTGTGGAGTGGTCACTTGGTCGGCTTTGACATTCTTAGTAAATTCTATGCTACGGTAAAGCTGAGGGATATGATTGGATATGACGGTCCCTAATCTGCACCACACACCCAGGGCACAAAAGTCTTCTGGCAGGATTATTCCAATCTGATAGGATCCAAAAACAGATTTATAGAATCAGGTAATAAAGTCGAGATCCAATCCAGAATAAATCTCCAGTTTGTGCTGTTGGGATCAGGATTACTGTGAACCAGAATGTCAGGGTTATCCTGATCCCAGCAGAGGACTGGATCCAGACTGGATTACAGGAAAATGAAATAAAAACTGAAAAGTGTATCAAATGACTGCATCTTTACACCACTGCTTTCACACTTTGTATAGCATATTTACATAATAACTATCTTCATACATTTGTCAGTTTATTTATGTTCCTTTGTACGGGATGGCTGTAGCTCAGATGGTAGAGCAGGTCACCTACTAACTGGAATGTTGGTGGTTTGATCCATGTCTGCATGCCAAATATCCTTGGGCAAGATACTAACCCCAAGTTGCTCTCCGATACATGATGTGAACAGAGATGGGCAGTAACGCGTTACTTGTAATGCGTTACTGTAATTCGATTACTTTTTTCAAGTAACGAGTAATGTAAGGGATTACCATTGCAAAACGGTAATTAGATTACCGTTACTTTTCCCGTAGGAACGCTGCGTTACTGCGTTACTAAAACCCGTGAGTTTTTTTGCGAGAATGTCTCATGACAGTGACGTAAGCGAAAAGCGACGTTCGTGACAACAGCTGTCTGCAGATCAACAATGGATAATATATCAAGTGCGGGAGAGAGTATGAGCGTGCAGCGTTTAAAGCGTGGAAGTACTGACCTTACTTTGAGTTTGATTCCATAAAAGTGACAAAACATTAGTGTCCGTTGTAGTGGAAGAAAACTTCTTTTACAGCGAAAAAACTCCCTAAACTTCCAAGCAAGCACCGAATGCGCTACGACTGTAATGGGAAATTCACAGAGAAACTCGCGGAGTCTTCAACTGACCGCTGCGGCACACCTGCACCAGGGTAAACCTCCGCCTACCCCAGTCCTGCTTTACAGGTGAAAATAGAGCAACTAGCCTTTGACTTTATTTATTTTCTGCTGTGTTTTACTTGCATCTATTTGAAAGAGTGAGTGTAAACACAAAAAAAAAAATCCTTTATTTTATGTGCTGGAATGTGCAGAAAATAGGTTTAAATGTTAAACAAATTTCTTCCAGTCAGAGAATGTTGCATATAATTTAATTTTTGCTTGATGCATAAAGTTAAAAGATTAAAACTAATAAAACAAGTTTTAAAAAGAGACTTTTCCATTTGATTACATTTTGTATGATGGATTATGCAGAAAAAGTAGAATTGGGCTGAAAGATCTATCGCTTTATCACCTATTCAGGTTGTAAATTGTGTTTTTAAAAAGTAACTAAGTAACTAAGTAACTAAGTAATTAATTACTTTTGAAAATAAGTAATCAGTAAAGTAGCAGGATTACTTTTTGGGGGAAGTAATCAGTAATTACTTTTTTCAAGTAACTTGACCAACACTGGATGTGAATGATAGTTAAAGTGCTTGTGTGAATGTGGGATGTCATACAGAGCGCTTTGAGTACTCTGGGAGAGTAGAGAAGCATTATATAACACTCAGTCCATTTACCGTTTGTACTTCATACATATGGGACTTTTTGTTCATTACAGTTCATAAAGAAATGTAAGGAACGATAAACTGTGAGCTGTGTGCTAAAATTAAGATATTCAAAAAGGTTATGAAGGATGAAGTAAGGGAGTTTTTTGCATTTTGCATCATTTTGACAGTTTTCTGTGAATTCAAACAGGGATGTGGATTATAGTTGAGATTAGGGAAGAATTACAATCAATATGATGGGGAAACTACAGTAATTCAAGAACATTATGGATAATGTTCGGTTTACAACGACTTCACTGGAGGCTCCAGTATGTTGCTCCATATCGTCACACTTGACACAAACTAAAGATTGGGCATAAATCATGAGATGTGTCAGCAGCTCAGGATAAAAACACAGTATACACGAGGTTGAATTTGTTACCACAGTCTTAGAGCAGGTGCAGCGAAGTGCCTTGATGCTGAGATGTGCACCAAGTCAGTCAAATATCACCCGTGCCAACTAAAACTAACACAAAAACTAATAAAAACTAATGAAAAAACTAAAGTATATTAACTGTGGGTGCTGATGCTTCCCCACTCACACGCTGATTACATTAGTTTGATTTAATGAGCGCTTTTTTCTGCACCTCTGGGTAACATAGTGTTACGGTTTTAGCATCCTTGAAATAGCAAACAGATCAGGCTCCTGTCAGGACAAGCTCACCATCATGTATACTAATGCAACACCTCTGACCTGCATTAGCTAATCGTGGTGCTGATTTTCATCCATGAAAGCTTAAGTGCTTGTTTTCAGTCAGCTTGAACTAAAACATCTGTATGCACGAGTCCCATGTGACTGCTCTTCACTCTGGGAATGGCTGACCTACGAGCTGCTGCTGAACCACGATGCCATTTCTGTCCCGTCACAGAAATGGCATTGGGTGAGTTTATTCAGTTAGTGATTGAGGAGCGAGTGCTGAGTTTAGCTAAACAGGTGAAGAATGCTAATATTTATCCTGCAGCGTGCAGCTGATTGGCCCTCCTCAGCTTTAGTCTTTAACACTGGCAGAGTTGCTTATCAGAGACTTTATTAATCCCAGAAGGAAATGAGTTGTTATAGCAGCAAATATACAACAAACATCAAGCACTCATGTAAAAAGAGATATGATAGATAAATATGAAGATAAATAGATACATATAGAGATATAGGTACAAATATACATATAAAAGGACAAGTATGTGTGCAAATATATGTCGTGGTGTACAAAGTGACAGGGTGCAGTGAGGTGTGATTAGTTCTGTTCCACGTGTGTGGATTTGACTCGAGTGGATGTCTGAGAGCAGCGGGAACAAACAACCTCTTCTGTGCTACGTATGTGGCCAGTTTCTAGCCATGTACATAAAAAATGGTTAAGCAGAATGTCTATTTTAGCCACCGCATTCAAGATGGTGAAGCAGCATGTCGACTTTCACAAACTGGCACCAACTCCGGTGTATTTTAATAGATTGATTCTAAGTTCATGAGAATTCACCAATTTGTTGGAAGATGTAATTACACACTAATCAATGTTCTATTAAATAACCTAAAAAACCAACTGACTGTACCTGTAAAGCTTCCACAAAGGGATACCTGACACCAGACACAGAGAGCTGCTACTCAGTCACTTCCAAACAGAATCCTAGAAGTTCACTGTCACCTAAACTGGAGCTCCGCCTTCTTGGACAGTCTGTTAGTACAGTGACCTCACAGCAGCAATAATATTGGTCACGTGATGTCATTAAAAAGGCTCCAAAAGGCTCCAACAGCACAAACACGGTGCAGAGGTGCAGCTCAGGTAAAGCTAGCAGACAGCTAGCAGCTTAAACAAGTGAGTTGCAAAATCATTCCAGCTGGTATGAAGTTTGTTATGAAAGGGGAACGTATCTATAGAGATCAAACAGTTTGTGCATCAGGCTGTAAACATGTCGATGCCTCTGCTGGATGGTAGTGAAATTGCAGGGTTTTTTCAGCCTGGATGCTAATGCTCAGTTTTAAGGTGCAACATGATCAAGTCGACACACTCAACAGAAAATGTGCAGTTTTTTCAGATCACATCTCTATTTCTAAAAGTCACATTTGAAAAGTCAAACGGGCTTCGAGATGCTCCTCGCTGTAAATCATTCTGCTTCGAGTGCTTCCTCTGACCTGCAGATGTAGGAGGAAGATTTTGGCATCGCCACATAACTCACTCGTAATGGTTGCATGAGCGGCGGGTCCCTTTAGTGTGCTGAGGCTGCAGCGGGGTATTACAGCGGGTAACGCCGGCCCCTCTGAGTGCTGCAGCACCAGGTGATTTGTAGCTCGGGGAGACTAATGAAGTGGTCGCTCTGCCACCCAGCTTCTTTTGCAAGATCAATTCGGCGTCAGGGCGCGTACGGCCGCTGCGCTTTATGAATGATGGAAACCTCCTCAGGCCATCCATATACCTGCATCACTATGCACCACCCTGCTCCCCCTCCAGGCCCCCGTGCTCCGGGAGGCAGGGATTCAGCAATCTTTCTTGTTTGGAGAAAAATGCATTACCCTTGGTCTACGTGGCTCTGCGGCTTCTGCCCAGCGCACACGCCAGCACACCTCCACGTACACACATGCTCCTCTCACCTGTCAGGGTCGCCACCATCGGCAGGAACGTTTTGATTGACTTGATGCGAGGCTCTCCGCTGTCCTTTGCCCATTTCTATCACAGGAAAGGTGTTCACAAGCAGCTTTTAAAGCGTTAATGCATTATGCGATAGATGTTTTAATGAAAATGAGCTAAAGCAGCAAGCTGGGGAGCCGCACTGGCCTTTGATCCCATCCAGTCTGGCTTTTAAAGCATCTGCTTCCGTAATGTGGAAGAGTTTACCGTCGCTGATGCAGATTCAGGAAATGAATTCAAAAGTTAATGGTGTATTTGTCCCAATGATTAAGAGCTGAGCCTCGTTCTTTATGACACTGCTGATGAAACAGCCTCTGTGGAAGCAAAAAAGACATTTATCACAAGTTAGAACAATTATCCTAAAATACCCACAGGCTAATTATGCCTGTTTTAGGTGAGGGGATACTCAGAGCGGGCGCTTTTAATGTGGTGGGGCTGATCTGTTATATACTCAGAGTGGATGCTTTTAATGTGACAGGCTGATCTGTATTTCAGCTTGGAGACTGAAAGGGAAAACTCTGGGAATGGGAAATTCTCCACATTTGCTTCCTGTTTGGATTCAGATGAGGAGCAAAGAGGCGGTGGAGGATCTGGGAGAGAGGATGGCAATTGCTGTTAACTCCTCTGACTGATTGGTTTCCACTGGTTGTAAATCTGCAGACAACTTCTTTCATAATAATTTGAGTGTCAATGTGAGGAGAATCATCCAACTGAAGGTGATCGTTTCTCTCCCTCCTCTTCTTCGGGTCCTGGCTGAGAGGAGATGAGCTGGAGGAGAGGTTAATGTTTTCTCTGAAGGTACAGCAGTTGTTCCACCAAACAGGATCCTCTAAGGATACTCCAGATTGTTGGACCGCTCGTGTCCAGCAGGTCTAAGGTCTTTACCTAATCTCTGTCTTCATATTGATCACGAGCTTTCTTGTCTCTGTGTTTCAGTTATTTTGTGTTTTGGTTATTTTCTGTTTTAGTTTGATTTAACTTCTTGTGTTATGATTCCACCTGTCTCATTCAGTAATTCCCAGTCTCCATCTTTGTTCACTGTCCCTTTGTTGACAGGACATTTATCTGTGCTCCTCACACTTCTCTGATTTCTGTTTGATTCTGGTTTTAATGACTTTGTTTAATTTTTGGATTTTGAAGCAACAAATGAATGTGTTGCTTTTGTTCATGCCCTGCATTTGCGTCCTCCTCTTCATGCTCCACTTCTAATCTACTGAATACTTCTGCTAAATAAAAGTTTTGCCCGTCCTCCTCAGGAGTTACTCTCCTTTACTGATTTATTTGTTCATTTGCTTTTTTGGCTCATGGGTAACGTTTAATAATCCGCCCTGTGACTGAGGGTTGTATTAGGGCCCAAGTGCAAACTGGGAGCTGGTTCCACATAACTCTAACCTTAAACTTTCTTCCATTTGCACAATATCTCTAAAATGAGAAATATCCTGTCTCAGAGTGACACTGAAACACTAGTTCATGCGGTTATTACTTCCAGGCTGGATTACTGTAATTCATTATTATCAGGAAGTCCTAAAAACTCCCTGAAAAGCCTTCAGTTAATCCAAAATGCTGCAGCAAGAGTCCTGACAGGGACTAGAAAGAGAGAGCAGATTTCTCCTGTTTTGGCTTCCCTTCATTGGCTTCCTGTTAAATCCAGAATTCAAAATCCTGCTCCTCACATACAAGGTCTTAAATAATCAGGCCCCATCTTATCTTAATGACCTTGTAGTACCATATCACCCTATTAGAGCACTTCGCTCTCACACTGCAGGCTTACTTGTTGTTCCTAGAGTATTTAAACATAGAATGGGAGTCAGTAAATAAATGCATGAACTAGTTTTTCAGCGTCACTCTGAGACAGGATGTTTCCAATTTTAGAGATATTGCACAAATGGAAGAAAGCAGTCCTACATATTTGTTTAATATGTGCATTGAATGGAATAAATTGGTCAGAATTGGTCCTAGCGCTGAACCCTGTGGAACTCCATAATTAACCTTAGTGTGTGAAGAGGACTCTCCATTTACTTGAACAAATTGGAGTCTATTAGATAGATATGATACAAACCACTGCAGTGCAGTACCTGTAATACCTACAGCATGTTCTAATCGCTCTAATAGGATATTATGATCAACAGTATCGAACGCTGCACTGAGGTCTAGCAGGACAAGCACAGAGATGAGTCCACTGTCAGAGGCCATAAGAAGATCATTTGTAACCTTCACTAAAGCTGTTTCTGTGCTGAGGTTTTGGTTCTAAGTCGGCTAGTAGAGAGACTATGTTACTTACCTTCATGTTGACAGATCCACAGACCCCAACTTAATGCCCCTCAAATCGGCAGCTGAAACCTGAAAACCCTGTCCAACCAACCGATTTGAGTCAGCTCATTTATCTTTGCTGTCTTATCTGAATAAGAGGAGAATATGTTCTCCTAAAAACACAGTTTTATTGTTTTTATGAAGCTGTTTCTTTTATAACCGACAAGCAGGGTTTCAAAGGATGTTTGCGATGTTTCTTTTTAGTGTTTGTGGAGGTCAAAAAAGATTTGAAGCATCTCCTGCTGATGTGTTCCAGGTGTACTGAATGACCATCTGTCTTGTTTGCATATATTTTCTCTTTCACCATGAGTCTGTCTAATGAGAATGATTAAAGCAAAGTAAAGAGGTCAGTGAACCCTTCTTAAGTTGAATTTATTTGATTTGTAATTTAAACCAGCGTTAGTGTGTCTGTGCAGTGTATGGGGCACGCCAACAAACTGAGCTCTGTGAAACTAAATACTGCTAAATGAATAAAATCCAGGCCCTTGCTGACATTGTATCACTTCTGCTAAACAAAGGTGATAAAAAGTGTTTGTTTGTTTTTGTTTGACAACAGTTTTTAAAAAACTCTCTTTTGAAAACAAAAAGCCTCATAGCGGAGACAACCATAAACCAATGAGCAACATGAACAAAATGTGTAACACTGATCCTCTGTGAGGCTAAAACACAAAGGAGTGCTTGTTCTGTCTCCATTAAAGTAGACTTTATGAAGTTTGTCTGAAACAGAGACAGCATTTGCTCCCCCTCCCCCAGCTGTGGGACAGGGGGCGCCTCCGAGCTGATAAACTTCCATAGAACATCAGACTGGAGTTAATTTTTCCGAGTGGATACATCCTGAATAAACTCTGTCACAGTTTGTGTGTGAAGCTGCCTTCAGTGTGAATCCTGAACACAGACGAGAACAATGTGGAAACACACTGCGAAGGTTACGCAACCACGCACACACACACACACACACAGGGGAGAGTGTGTGCTCTGAAGCCTCTCTGTGTTCGCCCTGAGTGTTGGACATTTATTTTTCCTTTATATATTATTCAGGTTCTGGTAATTAATTCAGGATATCATGTCAAGATGTAGGAAATCAGTCCGAGCTGTTTCTGGTCTGCGTTTGATTAGGCAGCAGCCAGGTCCTGGACGGCTCTTCTCCAAAGACAGACTGAAACACTTACGTGGCATCCCATCAGCTGGAGAGCATCAGCCCGGCTCTGCTCGCCATGCTGAAGCACTTAGGCTGCATCCGATTGGCTGGCTGGAATTATTTCTGTTTAGTGCCGATATAAAAATGAACCACATGAACCACCGTGCGGAGAGAGAAACTTTATTGTCTCTGGTTTTCAGGAGAACGTTACCGTTTATGTTTTGTTCAGTGTGACTGAGAGAGCCTCACAGAACTCTTCCTTCTGATCTGATGAAGTCAGATGTTGTTGGAGGAATGATCCTAGGTCACTTTCCGCCAATCAGCATTCCCCTTCAGCTCTGTGAGGATCAATAACCTCGGTCGCATGATGGCGAGGAGTCATTTCAGCCCCTTTTAGTTAGATCTGCTCCCATCTTCAGGCGACACAATAACGCCACAATAAAAATGTCAGTCAGAGTGTCGAGTGCAGCGGGAGAGGGCTGCAGGCAGGTAATGACCGTGTGTGTGTGTGTGTGTGTAATTTATTGAAGGAAGTGTTTCTGTATCCTCGCAGAGCCGCGGCGAGGCGGAGATCTCCATCGCAGTGATAATTTGTGGTTGTTAAAGTGACACAGTGTTGGAGGCTGGAGGAGACGAGGAATGTGGGGCCAGACCTGACAATTAAAGCTCCGTATATCACCCCCTCCCTCCGAGGAGGGACGGGGGAGAGGCCAGGACGGCTCAGGACACACACACACACACACATATATATACGCATATATACACACAGTCACACACAGATACACACACCCTCTTTGACAGGTTTATAAAAACACACTCAGAGACAGTGGAGGACATCCACACACACACACACACACACACACACACACTAGACACATGACGTCTTGATACACGCTCAATCATCCAGGTAAGGAAATTCAGTGGGGGAAATGTTTTGTCACTCATCCAAGAGACTTCTTTAGTCTCAGACGTGCAAAACTACAATGTTGGGCTGTTGAAGGTAAAAAACAAAACAAAATATGCAGACAACAAAAAAAAGCAGAATGTTTAAAAACTACAAAGAAAAAACGATGAATTTGCACAAAAATATTCAAAACTGAAAATTTTTGAAGTTAAAAAATTGTAATCTGCAAAATTCAAACTTTCTTTCGCTGAGCAATACATCCCTCCCGACACACACACCATAAAACATGTATTTTCTTTTAAGAGCAGTTAAAAACAGGCAAGGGCTGTGTGCCAACTGAAACTAGACATCTGGGATTATTTGCTCCATCCCAGTTACAGTTGTTTGATCAGAGGGGCTCACCGGTTTTGCTCTATGAGCCGGAGAAACAAGTAGATTCAGGCTGAAAAAGACAGCTGAATGTTGAATGATTTATAAATAGCAATAGGAATAAATGACTCTTATGTTTAGCTTTCTAAAAGAATCGATATGATTATTATCTATGGTGCCATACCAGAGCAGTGAACAGCATGAAGCAGCAGCTGAGATAATAGCCTCTGTATAAAGTTTATTTATATTCTAATATTTACGTCCAACTGGAAAATTACTTATGTGCTGTTATTTTTGTATTTTGTAATTTTGTAATGAAATTATATTTGGTCATTTGTTAATGTCTTTGTATGGCTTCCTTTTGCTCTTTTTTTTAATGATCATGTGCACTGAATTACCCTCTGCCTTGTTTGTGTATATTTTCTCTTTTAGCCTAAGAGGCCAGCAGACAGCGCTCGCACTATGAGTTTTATTTTTTCTCCCTGTCATGAAATTTGACTGAAAAGCTTCACATCCGTCTGGATGAGTCAGACAAATACTTTCCTCTTTTAACTTAAATGAGTGTGCTGAACCTGATTTTTGACATTATTGTAGCTGTGTGATGTACAGGACACAAACCGAGATCTCGGACTCACTGAACATTGGGACATTTTGTGAATTTCTTGTATTATTTGTTTTAACCCTTTATAGCCAATGGGAGCACCCATCTGTGTAACTATTTTTAAATTCCAGTAGAGTTGCAACCAAATACATTAGAATAATAATTCCTTTTTGCACACAAAACGGGAGGAGCTGCACTTGCATATTACCCGTTCAATAATTCCCAAGTCACTGTTTCCTTCCACTAATTGGTTTGCGTTCATTGTCCTCCAAAGCCTGTCACAACTCCACTGGTGCTGTTGAAAAGTCACCTTTGACTTTCTGTAAAGCAGTTTGTGGGACACTGAGAATTTAGATTGCATTGCAGGAAATTGTTTGTTTTGATGTTCTTTTTTCTTTTGTTTTGCAAATTGTGCACAGTTATACCAATTTTAATTTTTGCTACAATTTATAAAAATGAGAGTTTCTAAAAAATGAAAATATAAAAACGCTCAAAATAAATCTCCTCTGATTTAATACTATTTCATGCAACCTTTTTTGTACACTTCAGTATCTTCTGTATCTAGAAAAATATGTGTTAACAAAACAAAAAAGATTTTCAGTTTCTTTGTGGTTTATTGCACTTTTAGTCATTTATGTAGTTACTAATGGACTTACATATATATATTAATAAAATCTGGGACATAAAGGTTGTATTGATGCATAGCAAGTTGAAATGCACCAAAAATATAAGCTCTGGCAGACTTTGATGGTTTACAGTATTTCTGTATTCTGCCATCTTTATCATATATATGCACATATGTGTCTGAAAATAAGCAAGGTCGCATAAGTCGCACGTCTCTTAAGTTGAAATTACTTAGTTTGCAATTTAAACCAGTGTTAGTGTACCAGTGCGGTGTATGGGGCACGTCAACAAATTGAGCTCTGTAAAGCTGTAAATACTATTAATTAAATAAAATCTTTGCCATCGCTAACATTACATCACTTCTGGTAAACAGAGGTTGTAAAAGGTGCGGTCTAACCTTAGGGACCTTCGCTCCGGAGGGATTTATGCTTGTCAGCAGAGTTTTTACTGCGACGGTTGCCGAGTGCTCAGACCTGCTTCTCTGGGAACATTTTCTCTTTTAATTTCACATAGTAATTTTTTTTTTGAGACTACAAGTTTGTGCACACTTTCAAGTGAAGTATGAATGATGTGCTCGAGTCATGTGATTTAGCAACAGAATAAGAGGCGGTTCACTCTCGCCTAGTTGCTGAAACCTGCCGTAATTAATGACCTGCAGGAGATCACTCGGACCGGCCGACAGACTCCTCGTTTCTACTGCTGCACACTTTCTGCATCTGTATGTGTTTGACTTGTGTTCTGGATGAGCGTCGAGTGTGTCAGCCCGTTCTGCTCACGTATAACTGCCGCACCTCTGTAACACACACACCGTCCAGGAGTGTCAACTCAGGAGAGCTGTTGGCTTCCTTTAACTTTTATAGCTTCCCCTGCTTCGTCTGTGTGTGAGTGTGTGTGTGTGTTGTGTGCAGCTCCAGTCAGATGCAAACATACATGCAGGCATGTGTTCGCAGCGGATTCTCTGTTTCTTTTATTTGCTGTAATTGGAAAATAATTCAGACGATGTCAGCGAGAATCGATTAATGAAAAGACAGAGGGAGTCATTAAAGGCAATAAAGAGGGGGAGGTTATGATGAAGATGGCATCATGGAGAGACACAGAGGAGTCTGTGTGTGTGTGTGTGTGTGTGTGTGTGTGTGTGTGTGTGTGTGTGTGTGTGTGTGTGTGTGTGTGTGTGTGTGTTCACGCTACAGTATTTTAATGTGAAAAGATCAAATAAAGCTGAACAGAAATGATTGTTTCTCTTTCTGGAAGCAAAGAAACAAAATGCATTTTTAAGGCTTTAAAGACTGACAGAAGTATTTTAATATTTCTTTCTCATAATGTTTGGAGTGAAAAGTGCCCGGCGGCGACGCACTGAATCATTCGGATCATTCAGAGGCTGATTATACGACAGCGCTGCACTAAAATACCTGCAGTCCTTTAATAGCACAGGAGCCTACCACTCATCTGAGCGCCATAAAGCTGCCACGGGAAACAATACTGCTCCTCTCCTCAGCGCCGAGGTTAATGGCAAATGGGGCTATGGCTGCCGGTGATATTGTTGGATAAATGATTATTGATTAGGTAAAGGTTGAGCTAATCATTAGGCTTCATCCATTTTACGGACTCTCTCCGAGACCTTTCTACCGAGCCCTCTTGGATCACTGGGATTTCTCAATGATTTGATAGGGCACAGAGGCGGAGGAGCAGCGCTGGAGGACAGTTACTCCACCTGTTCACCAAACATTCAGCTCCTTAAAGACCGAATATATAAATACAGGACAGGCAATGTGATTTTTACACAGAGCTGATGTACATCGTTTTAAATAAATTAATAGATAAATTAATTAATAGACTTTAGTCTTTATTGACATTGTCACAGGTACAACGAAACTGGAAGTGTTCTCCGATCAGTGCATCATCCATAAAAATATGAAATTTAAATAAAATCAAAATACAATACTGTACTAATAAGAATAATATACCTAGACAATGGCCTGAGCCACATGCACACAGATAACAGTATGAACAAACATTCACAAACCTTGGTCAGTGCATAGATCATTTCAAGAGTGGCGTAGTGACCATTATTTTGTAGCAGTATTCAGACGTGTTATTGCAGTTGGATAAAAGCTGTGTTTGAGTGTATTCGTCCTTACACTGATTGCTCTGTACAAACAGGGAGTGGCCGGGGTGTGCGGTGTCTGTTGAGACAGCGTGGGGCGAGGGAACCCAGTGATCCTTTGGGTGGTGTTAATGACCCTATGGAGCGCTTTCCTCTAATAATCCTAAAATATTTTTTTTACCTTTCAATAAAGAATTAATTGACAAAAATGGCACGAACAGCTGGATATTTGTATGTTTTTAAATTGAACAGCTCACCATTTATCTGCTGCAGAGGTGGAAACTGTTTCTCTTGTGAGATCAACATTTTAATACAGAATAAAAGTAATATTTAAAATAATTAAGAGCCTTTTTCTTTTTCATTTCATGCCCTTCTTTAATACACGACTCTCCACAATAATCTAAAGTATTTGTGCCTCAAGTCCGCGTCAGAGCCACATGTGCGGCTGTGAGTCTGCAGCTGTTCTCCTCGCATCTTCCAGTGTTTTCTGCAAGCGCACAGCTGAGGGGAAAACACCCGACATGAAACATCCGCTCCGAAACCCCGACACGGTGACGAGGAAATGCTTTGCTCCTAACAGCTCTATTTATTGAATTGAAGCAAATATTATTGGCAGCGGGATGCTAACGAAAGCCAGAGTGGAGCTCACATCTGCAGCCAATCAGAGCCCTGCGTTCCTTCTTCCTTTCATTTGTCCACAGAGCCGAGCGCTGGGAAACACACTGTTTATTTGAAGTAATACTTAACTGCAACTACTGGATGCAGGGTTTCTTCTCCTGCTCTCACGACTTCACCCATGCACATTTATGAAACCGTCACTCTGAGACGCGGGGACTCCAGAACATCAGCGAGTAGAAGAACAGCTGGTTTGTCTTTGATGATGTCACTGTGTACGCAGACTTTGAGAACATCCACAGAGACTGAGTGAGTGGAAGTCAGATTAAAGGTTCAAGTTTCCTGAATAATGAACTTGAAGATTTGAAGGCGGACACCTCAGTCTCAGCACACCTGTCTGCAGGTAAATGGATCCATTTTTTACAGATTATTCTGGTACCTCCTGCTCACAGCTCAGATTCTGAAGTAACCTGAGCTCAGGTGTGGTGTCTCTCAGGTGGCTTCAGCTGTTTTATGTATGAGCTGTTCTGCAGTAACTGAACCTTTTTTTTGTTCCGTCTCCCTCCCTCCCTCCCCAAGTTCTGTCAGCGGGTTCTTCCTGTTAAAAGGGAGTTCTTCGTTTCCCACTGTTGCCAGGTGCTTGCTCACAGGGGGCTGTCTGTTTGTTGAAGTTTCTCTCTATTGTCTTTACCTTACAACATGAAGCACCTTGAGGCGACTGCTGTTCTGATTTGCATGTGAAGTTGAGTAAAGTTGAATGAATTTGAGCTTCAGTCTGCAGTCAGATAAGTATCTGTTTCACGTTGTTGGATATTACGCTTCATTCTATCGCTCACCTGCCCACAGAGAGACAAAATCAGCTCAGTAACGAAGACCTGCAGCTGAGGTCACATGACTGCGACACACTGCTGACTTACGGTGGGATTTTTCTGCTTCGTCTCTGATCCTGGTTTAAAATATTTTCACGGCTTTAAGAAAATAAGAAGATATTCAACTGTATAAAACACACATACACAGTTTTCAGTAAAGAGGTTTCATTTTATTGTTTTGGATTTTTACTATTCCTGGGCTCGGGAAACGCTCACTAACACAGTCCAGTTTCACTTCCTGATTAATAAAAAACTATCAATTATTATCAGATTACTGTTTTTCTGATCTCCTTCAGCCTCGGTTGAAGAGCAGTGAGAAACAGATGAATTTTAACTGCAGCTCAGAGAATAAGAGCTCAGTGTGAAGGACTTTTATTGTGAGATCATCACGTTACCCCTCACAGGTCCTGACCCTGTCCTCTGAGTAAATGTGTGACTTGACATAAAAACATGGCTAATATAAAAAATAAAACTGACCGGCTGTATGAATGTTTGAATCAGCCTACAGACACACGGCTGCAGAGGAGGCCTGAGGCTGCACAGACTCCCTGCAGTCGCTCACCTCGAGATGGCGAGGGGGCCGGTGAGGGTTCTGGTCAGGGTGTTTGACCTGTGTGTGCTACAGAGGAACAGGCAGATTTTTAATGCTCCCCTTGGTTCTCCTGTAGCACCTCCACCCAGGCGTATGTAGCGCTCGGCTTCACTGTGACTACGGTGGGAAACGAGAACAGACCGTCTGCTGAGTAGTTAATGTTGGTGATCAATTTAAATTTTGTTTAATTTTATTTTTCTGAATCAAGTCGGTCAAAAAAATGTTTATAGTGTGAATAAGAATTTTTTTTTTTTAATTTCAGACAAATTGATGCTCTTTAAATGTAGTAGTAGTATTTTAGAGAGTTGCAGTACTACTACATGCACTTTAAATCTGTTGCAGACTAGAAAACAATCTTAATAAAGTTATTCTTTGTTTTTTGTTTGTGTCCTTATTGTTAATAAGGACACAATGTTATGCAGAGATGCATGTATAATAACAACTTTATAGACAAATGATACTATTTACAGTCTTGGGGGGAGTGGGGGTGGGGCGTAACAGAAAGTATCGAAGTAGAGTCACAAAGGAGCAGCAAGCAGGGGCGGGCTTTAGGGCGGCGCTACCTGTGATTGGCAGATCTCCACCTCTGGTTTCACAAAGCTAAGGTTGACACAGTGACAGGACTGCACTGAGGCCCCGCCCATCTTTAGTGCCACGCCACAGATTTTTCCACAAATTCCACACATTTAGCCAGCTTCCGTACGAGCGCCGAGCCCGGGGTCAGAGCCGTTATCCGGTCCATCTGGACTGCAGTGCTGCTGCCTGAAGCTGAAGGGTTCAGACTATCCTCTGATCATTCCAGGACACAGCAGTGTGAGCTCATACAGTTATACCTGTTTCTTCAGGCTACACCCAGGTGAAAGCCAATTCATCTGCGCTTCCCGTCACTTCTCCGAGCCAAGAAAAGAAATCCCTCACACTTGGAGCATTGTCGCTCGGCTCGTTTTCTCTTCTATCGCTTACTCCTCGTCCTTTCTTCACCTCTCATACCCCTGTCATATTTCATTTAAATATTTCATCTAGTTGTCTTGCGGCTTCTGCGGCTTGCCAAGTGTCATCTGGATCGCAGCGACTACATGAAAGTGGAGCAGAGAACTGCGAGAGCGGGAAGTGCGGCGGCTCCGTCGGCTCTGAAACGTCTGCTGGTGATAAGAAGTGAAAAGGTGGAGAAGACGGGGGAGTGATAACTAATGTATTTCCTGTGTACTTCCTCCTCTCTGCTGTCACCTCCACCCAAACAGACACACACTCGCTCAGACTGAGAGATGTAACGATGTGTGTGTGAGTCTGACGTGTGATGTAAGGAAAGAAACGTGTGCATTTAGGTGTGTGTTGGAAACACTGATGTGTGTGTGAGTCTGATGGCTGATGTGAAAGTGGAGTAGTGCGTGATGAGCGAAACTTCTACTCGGCAAACAGCAGCGTGTCCGCTGGCTTTAAAGGTTTGCACATGTGTGTGTGTGGCCTCATACCCGCCTGTCTGCTGGCTCCAGCTGAGGTCTCCCAAATCTGTGCACACCACAGAAGAAGAAGCCAGGGCGGTCCTCGTGCTGTAGTTGAACTGCGAGAAAGACAAACACACTTCAGCTTTTAACGCGTTTCGCCGCGCTGGCATGTAGCTCGCCGGACGCCATGCACCGCCTCCCTTTACAGCGCCATAAAGCGAGGTGTAACAGGGTAGCAGCTGTGTGTTCCTGCAGAGTGTAAATGAAATTCATGTTATTGCTGCGAGGTGTGTTTCATACACAAGGAAGCAGAACGTGTGTTCAAAGGCAGACGCCCCCTTTACCACCCAAACCACCCAAACATGTATTTGTATCAAATAAACGTAGAACAACTCAAACTGACATCTTGAGCTTTGACCCCTGGATCGAACCGGCGTGCCGCCGCCTCCTGAAAACCTGATGATCCAGAATCTGTTTGATCCTTTTGTTGTTCAGAAACTTCAGGACCAGTTCATTATTGCTTCATTTTTGTTACAGTGAAGAATTTTTTGCAACATTTCCTGTGAGCATGTACATAAAACCAGTTTGTATCTGAAAAATAAAGTTTTAGATCCAAGGAGACATCAGCTCGTCACAAATGTTTGATTTATAACACACGCTGACATGATCATCATTACAGAGAAATCATGTTTTCTAATGGAAATATAACAGTAATACAACGCTGTGTGTGTGTGTGTGTGTGTGTGTGTGTGTGTGACAAATATAAGCACACACACTCTATGAGGTTTCTGTTCCACTTGCCAGGCTGCTCGCTGACCCCCCACAAGTGTGTTTGGCCTTTTAACTGTGCACTTCCCCCTCAGGAGAAAAGCTCTGCTCTCTGCAGAACCTCTGAAAATCCCAACACACACACAGACACACAAACAGACACACACGGAGACACACACACACACTGATCCGGCCTTTGAGTGAGTGGATTTAGCTTTGCGGGGTGACTGTAGTCAGGCTTGTGGTCACCGGAGTTACAGATAAAAGGATGTGTCACTGCCTCTGTGTGTGTGTGCGTGCTATTGGACGGACACACACACACGTGCGCGCAGAGCTGGCACTGAGCTCCTGAGTCCTCAGCTTAGCACTTGATCCTCTCTCTGGGAGGCTGACACCTCAGACAGAAAGCCTTTACAAAGTCCTCTGGACTACACACACACACTGTCACACACAGACACTCTCACACAGCACACACACACACACTCACACAAACACACACACTCACATACACACACACTCACACACACACACACACACACACACACACACACACTCTCACACACACACACACACACACACACACACACACACACACACACACACACACACACACACACACACACACACACACACACACACACACACACACACACACACACACACACACACACACACACACACACACACACACACACACACACACACACACACACACACACACACACACACACACACACACACACACACACACACACACACACACACACACACACACACACACACACACACACACACACACACACACACACACTCACACACACACACACACACACACACACACACACACACACACACACACACACACACACACACACACACACACACACACACACACACACACACACACACACACACACACACACACACACACACACACACACACACACACACACACACACACACACACACACACACACACACACACACACACACACACACACACACACACACACACACAAACACACACACACACTCACATACACACAGCACATCAATGAGCGTGGTCAGAGGCGTGATGATGGCGATCTGCTGGTCAGCACATGTCTGCCGTCTCCACGCTTCGTCGCCGTCCGTCAGCGCCGATCAAACTCCACCTCTGAGCATTTGAGGAGCGGGAGGCATCCCGGAGCTACGAGTCCTCGCTCTGTGCCAAAGTGGAAAATCATTTGAGCAGATTGACCTCTCGTCTTCTGGCCCTGGGGCAGGGCAGACTGCTGGCCGTTTTAGCCCCAGCGCAGAAGCACTAATTCAGGCAGGCGTGGAGCAGGCGTGGAGCAGCCGTGACGCCGACGTGGATGTCAAGGCAGATAGAAAGCGCAGAGGCCCGAGGGCCCCAGCTGCCCGTCACTGGGGAGAAAGTGTGGCCGGTGCACCCCAGGGTGCCTGCATTTAACACAGAGACAGGATATCACTTCAGATTGGGGGGGGCAGCGCTGAGTGTATTTTAGCAGGCTGATGTGCAGCAGAAGATTGTCTTACTGGCTGAGAAACGCTGTGTCACTCGGTCTCTTTAAACCTGTCAATATTTATCAGAGGCACCGTGATGAGTCCACACAGCTGTGCTCAGGATATTCATAGTTTTCAGTATTTCAGTCGGATATTTCAATCTTGACTTTTTTAAATTTGTGGCATTAAATTGAATAAAAAAAACGTTTTTTGGGAGCTATATTGCAACCAGTGGTAATCTGTTAATCTGTTATTAATCTCTGTCTCTCTTCCACAGCATGTCTTTCATCCTGTTTTCCTTCTCTCACCCCAACCGGCCACAGCAGATGGCCCCGCCCCTCCTGAGCCTGGTTCTGCCGGAGGTTTCTTCCTGTTAAAAGGGAGTTTTTCCTTCCCACTGTCACCAAAGTGCTTGCTCATAGGGGGTCATATGATTTTTGGGTTTTTCTCTGTACCTATGAAGCGCCTTGAGGCAACTTTTGTTGTTATTTGGCGCTATATAAATAAAATTGAATTGAATTGAATTAATTTAACCAGAACTGGGTTTTTCCCCAATTTATTCTGACCATGTAAACAATACAGAACAAAAAAGGTTTAAAAAAAACTTAAACACACTCAGCTGTCTTTAGAGACAGACCAGAACATAACATCATCAGGTGGAGGGAGGAGCAACGATGTGTTAGGAGCGGAGCGCTCTGCAGTGTTTCAGGTTTTCAGCCACATTTCTACAAACATCATATATTGAAAGATCATCACTGTTTCCTTCATAATGTTGACATTTGTGTCAAAATGAAGCCATTAATGTGCCTCAGATCTGTGGGAACACAGTCACAGTTTACAGCAGTGATTTTTCCTGCATTTAGACAAGTTTTAAAAACAAGAAAAGTCACCTCTGGATTTAAAGCACGAGTCCCTTCTGAACTCTGTACTGCACTTCACTGAACTCCATTTTCATTATGCTGTAATGATGCTGTCTTCCTTTCAGGAAGTGACTAGTGAGTCTAAACGAGGAGGGAGGGCTGGCTGAGAGTGGCACCACCACCATCTCATTGAACATAATTAATAAAAGCAGCCTGTACCAGTTTAAGAGGCTGATTAATGCCACAGTTACACGACAGCACAGAGTGCACACACAGTATGTGCCTTAACTGCCATAATGTAATAATAAGAATAACTGTATTTGTACAGCACTGTTACAAAGTGTTTGACAGTTTGACAAAAATTACACATTAAAATTAAGCGTACACAATCAAATATACAACACACGTGGTCTAATAATCATTCTCACGCACACACACACACACACACATTAGAAGAGCCACAAAGCTAAGAAGCTAACGTAAGAATAGGTTTTCAGAAGTCGTTTAAAAGATTTGACCTGATTGGGCGAGGAAGGCTGCTCTAAGGATCAGGAGCTACAGGCTGAAAGTGTGATCACCTCTGGATTTAAAACCACAGTGTGAGACAGTCAGGGGACCTGATCAGAAGATTGGAGAGGCCTGCTGGTGTTTAATGACATATAAAGTCCATGAAGAGCTTGTTATGTCATTAATAACAGTGTGACACGATCGTGCAGGGAGGGGTGATGCAATGAAGGTCAGAATTTTGTGATGTTTCTTGAATGATATGAAAAAAAGACTGGATGAGCTTTGAGATGTGAGATTCAAATTTCTGATGCTGGTCAGAAATAATGCTGAGGTTCTGAGCAGATGATCAGTCCTGACTGACCTCCTTGGGCTGAGGGCTGAGTACAAGAACTTCAGCTTACCAGGACTGAGATGAAGGAAACCTGAAGACATCTGATCAGTAACGACGGTCAGGCTGAACACAGACGCACAGCTGAGTGTCATCTGCATAGGAGTGCTAGGAGACGCCTTTAAAGCTGTTTAGTAGGTGACCCAGGGGTAACAGATATTAATAAAAGAGAAGTGGAACTGAGTCCAGAGAGATCCCACATACAAGAAAAAGCTCTGCCCTGCAACGAACAGCAAAAGAGACAAAGAGAGGAGGAAGGAAATCTCTCAGACAGACCCAGATCACCGGCACAGAGGTCAGAGGTCACTGTCACAGTCCTTTCGGAGAGCTAAAGAGTAACCAGGTAGCTCATATATGGGTGAAAGTAGTGTTTCAGTCATGAATCATGTCAGTTCTTCATCATGAATTAATGTTAAAGTGTCACTGGTCATCTTAGCTGTTACTGTAGCAGACTGACTACTTATATACTCAGACATTCAGATCATACATTTACCTGAATTATGTTAAACAAATTATTGTGACTGAAAAAAAGTTCAGTTCTATTTATTACATAAAACATATTTAAAAACTTATTTTAAAACAGAAGCTGATCCAAAGTGCTTTAAAGGGGACTCTAATTTACCCCACCGAGCCCTGCTCTCATCACCTGACAGTAACTCTGTCTGTGAGGCTGGATTCAAGAAATCAGTGTTTAAAGCTAAAGTTTTAAAAACATGTTTAGCAGCATCTTCTGTCAGTACGAACGTGATGTCATGTGGTTGGTAGACTAATAGACTTGCATTAGTTTATGTTAGCTAACGATACCTCAGAGGAAAATAAGGACACTAAAACTAAACATCACTGTTGTGCTGCAACAATGAGTCTATGTTAAACCAGGATATACTGTCCACTTTACTGTGTGTGTCTGTAGCAGGAGGTGGCTGTTTGGCTAGCTGCACTCAAACAGGAAAATCCAGCTGTTAGCTGTATAACCGTGAGATACCTGCTGCTACCCATCTTGGCCAGGTCTCACTTGAAAAAGAGGTTTTAATCTCAATGGGATCGTCTTGGTTAAATAAAGGTTCAATTAAAAAAAGATCTTAAATCTAGCTTCACTGAGAGAGTTACATCCACGTGAGTTTGGGGTAAATTAGCCTTTATATGTGTAGAGTTCCCCTTTGAAGACAGACTCATTTACGTCCCAGGACTCTAAATATAAGAAAGGCTCAAAGCTTGTTTTATTGTCATTATTATGAATGCTGGTTAAAATGTGTTCAGATGATGATTCATCGCATAAATCATGACACACTGCTCTCCTCTGCAGCTGCATTCATACTTACAAGTATCAGTATTAGTAGCATTGTCCTGTATTGACCTGATGTCCAATCCATACCAAAATTGTCAATATTGCACACCACTAATTAATTTATTAATACCATACTATAATGATCCTAGTATGTATGTTTCCTGTCTGAGTGGCACAATCTTGATGAAGATTTGCATAAACATCACTGAAAGCAAATACAAAACTTTTACAGAAATCACACCATCGTATATGTTTCTACATTTAACAGTTCAGTTAAGCACTGAAGCACCGAGCCTGTGAATGCGTTCATCATGCGCATGTTTGCTGTTTGTTTAGTTCGTTATGGTACGCATAAATCTGGAATCTTCCCGGTGCGGCTAAGCAGCTGCTGATTATCAGTCAAGTTGTGGAAAAAAACTCTTTAATTCAACAAACTGGGCGGCAGTGCTGACGACAACGGCGACAAAGTATGTCTCTGTTTCAATCACTCTTCATCACAATGCTCACACACACAACGCACAACTGTACGTTAGTTTGTGTACCTGCCTCTGTTCTGTCTTTCAGGTGTTGTGTGTCGTCTAAGTGTGTTTTGTTACAGGTGCAGCAGGTGGAGGCCAGCATGTCTGTTGGCTTCACCCTCAGCTCTTCAACCACCCTCGTCCTTTTCTTTTTCTATTCCTCTGCTTTTTTGCATAATGCAGGTAATAATGTGAATAAGCAAATAAATAAATAAAACTAAAAGATTAACGAGAGGAGCCTGCGGAGAGTCTACAGTGCTCATCCTGGCAAAGCCGATGTGCTTGGCACCACAAAGCATGCGGACCATGATCCTGCTTCCAAACGTGCCGGACAAAAAAAGATGACGTTTGGATGACATCATTATGTCACTGGATGCTTTATAAAGCAACCCGTGGGATCTTAAGTCTCCTGTATCTGTTTGTATCACCCACTATGTGCACAGATGATCGTTATATCATACTTAATATTAGCGATGGCTGGTGAATATTAAGTACGGCAGTGGGAATAGTACACTCAGTGGTGTCGAAGGCTGCAGCTGCTGTAAGCAGTTGATGGACCACAGTTTTCTCTGGGATTTTAGAAACGAGTTGAAGTTTGCAAAGGGACCTGCAGTTAGTAATGATCTAAACCAGTGGGTCACCCAGATGATCATGACTGACTGATAACAGAGAGAAGTCAGGGGAGATGACAGGTAGAAACTCATGAAGAGCTCTGGGAGGAATAGTGTCCAAGGGGCAGGAAACAAGCAGAGTAGGTTGAGCCACACTGAACCTGTACACACTGAAGAATGTAAACTCAAATTAAATAAGTATCTTATGTCTTCCTTTAAAGCCCTTAAAATCAATCAAATCTAAGCGTGTGCAGATGGTCAATGGATGTTCGATAGATGGTCAATGGACAGTCAATGGATGTTCGATTTATGGTCAATTGATGATGGACGGTTGATGGATGTTCGATGGATGGTCGATGTATGTTCAATAGATGGTTGATGAACGGTCAATGGATGGTCAGTGGATGGTCAGTGGATGGTCGATGGACGGTCGATGGATGGTTGATGGATGATGGACAGTCGATGGATGGTAGATGGATGGTCGATGGACGTTCGATGGATGGTCGATGGATGTTCGATAGACGGTCGATGGGCGGTCGATGGACGGTCGGTCGATGGACGGTCGATGGACGGTCGGTCGATGGACGGTCGATAGCTGGTAAATGGACGACCGATAGAAGGTCGATGGATGTTTGATGGATGGTTGATGGATATTCGATAGATGGTCGATGGATGGTCGTTGGATGATGGACGGTTGATGGATGGTAGATGGACAGTCGATGGACGGTCAATGGATGTTCGATAGATGGTCGATGGTAAGTCGATGGATGGCTGATGGACGGTCGATGGATGTTCGATAGATTGTTGACGGACGGTCGATGGACGTTCGATGAGTGGTTTATGCTTACGCAGTGTGGAGATGTGTTTGCCGTGTTCTTTCTCTGAAGCCTTATTGCTAATGTTGCTTGTGGGGGTTTAAATGACTTTGACTAACGGCTACTTTGGTTGTGAGCAGACGTCGTTCACAACGCTAACTTGGACGACTGTTAATAGAACACTTTCACCGTTTTTTAACATATAAACAACACTTTCAGTGCAATTATGTTTATCTTCAACTAACCTCTGCACATCTTTTTAGATTTCCGGTTGTAATTTTGATGTTTGTATGAAACAGGTTTATTGTAAATGAGACACTGACTCTCAGTGGGACTACCTCTATAAATAAAGGTTAAATAAAATTTAAAAAACACTGCCTGCAAAAGTGGTCCATGTACCCGGAGTGGACGTTGTGTGGCATTTGTTCGCAGCCATTTCACAACCAAACATCATTCAGATGTTGTACAGGAAGACCCGTGTGTTTGGATTAATGTGATCGGGGGCCTTAGGGGCCTCTCTTATTTAATATGAGAGGCCCCTAACAATCACCATGGCCATTATCAGCCTTTCTGGCTTTTTATTGGCATTATTTATGTGCGGCACATCTTTAACCACAGTTTTTAAAACCTTAAACCTGGTCTCATGGTTTGCCCAGACACCGAACGTTTCAGGGAAGAATGCTTCTTCTCATTTCATTTTCAAACACTGAAAATGAAATGACAAGAATTTGGACGCAGACATGTCTAACCCACATCAGATCTAAGAGGCAGACAGTGTTTAATGGGAGGCGTTTGGGAGGAAGAGATGTCCTTTCACCTGTCAGCCACACTGGGTCTTTGAGTTTTTCACTAAATTGAAAATTGAAACGTTCAGCTGGAAAGGTTTAATCAGGGAGGGACACTGCAGTATCTGAACATCTCTTCATGAGCACGTATAAAAAATAATCTAAATAATCTCTCTGCAGTGAGCTCCTAACATCCACCTGGTTAGCGACTGTGCACAGGTGTACAAGACTTTAAAAAAGAAGCAGTAAATGGTTGTTATAATAATCTGCTTGTTTAGTGAGCGGACAAAACCAGCTAAACCAAATGGTTACTGAAAGCTGGCATAAGTAATTTTCTTACACTAACTCAAAAAATTATTATATATTTTTACCCCTCAGTTAACATGAAGCAACTGTGAGTAAAATGCAACTAAAATATATAATATCAAAGGTTTATTTAGTCCAGTAACTAATCATTAAAGTTTATTTGGTATAAACTGACTGCACACGAGTCAAGGAAATTTCTTTGACCAGGATTCATTCAATGGAATATTTTTCTCAGTACTTTTACATGTAATTAAATTACCTAAAGCCAGTGTTTTGGGCTGATTTTTTTTTTAGTACCATGGCCTAAATCGCCCATATATATTAGAATTAGAGAAAGACCTGAACTGTTTTAGAAAACATCTTAGGGGTTTTTGACGCGTGTCAGTCAGAATGAATATTTCCTGTTTTGCAAAAAGAACCATTTAATAACAAAAACGTGAATTACCGGGGTTAGCCTTCAGGTTTGGTTGGGTTGTCTCTAACGGCGACTGAGACCTCAGGGGGTTCATTTAGACCTGGGACGGAGCCCCGGTGGTCCCTGAGCCTGGCTTTGAGAAACCCCCTGTGTGCGAGCAGCTCAGTAATGGAGTGCAGTGGCCTGAAGTCTGTCCTAATGACTGTAACACATGTGCGTCTGGCTCTCAGCCCTCTCATTAACGTCACTGGACACTGTATACTCTGACTGTGTGTGGATGATCTCATCTCCTCTCAGAGCGCTCCGCCCGTGGCTGTGGATGTGTCTGTATTTACGTGGACACCCACTCACGGCACTGGTGCGGATGCCGTGTCGAGGAGGCCGCTCGTACCCGGAGACAGCGTTTGCATCTCCTGCAGGAGCTCCATTCGTGTTTTCGTGTTTTTCTCAGTGTTTCACTCCACAGTAAATGTTTCTGTTTCCTTTTGTTTTGCTTACAGATGTTACAGCTCCGCTTTATGAATATGTGTGTGTGTGTGTGTGTGTGTGTGTGTGTGTGTGTGTGTGTGTGTGTGGTAAACAGGGTGGTTTGCTCTGTGGAAGAAGGAATTTCCCCCAGCAGTCCCCATCAGTAATAGTGCCTGTAATGAGCTGCAGCTGTCAGCCTGGTTTCCACACACACACACACACACACACACACACACACACACTTCAACAGAAAACACACACTCGCAGTGAGGAGGAAGCAGTGAGTCACTCAGCGGTGCGCCGTCTTACTGTACGCTGATAAACACAAAGTCATCAGACACACAAACACTTCCTGAGAAATACCTGCAGCCAAAAATATCCTCACCGCACTGCCGTAAAAACACACATTTTCCTGCCTGTTCTCCATTGTGTGTGTGTGTGTGTTAAATGTTTTAACGTCGCTTCATTTTTTGACCTTTTAGTGTGAGCATTAGAGGAGTCAGAGCAACGGCTTGGCGGCCGCAAGGACACAAAGAAATGCTTCAGATGATTTTCCTCCTCTAATGATCCTCATGCAGCGAGCAGATTTTCATTTCACTGTATTTTAATTCTCCGTCCTGCCAAAAAAAAACCCAGCGCAGCTGACTGAAACATGCTCTGAAGCAAGGACGCGTCTCTGCTCGGCTGACAGGAAATCTGATGAAACGCGTCCCGTCCTCTCTGAGTTTCAGGCGCGCTCGAGCTTTTGTCCAGTTTGTGCCGAGAGGATTTTTTTAAAAACGAGTCAAAATTTGAAAAAAAAAAGGACAAATGCACCTCTCCCCCAATAAACCAGAGACAAACAACGAACAATATCAATTTTAAATATTTGTTAATACTGTATAAAAGTACAGTTTTCCTCTCATATGTCTGGCAAGCAGGAGGCTGGGAGTGGTGGTGTATTTTTCTGACTGGTTTCCAGTTACAGCAGGGAGAGAATCCCGGGAACACAGATCCATGTGACATGAGCAGTAACCTCTGACCCCTGTCCACGACTGACAGGGACAACCAGCTTCATCCTACAGACCTGCTGCCTCATTTTTATCACTTTTCTTTGCATTCATAAAAATTCATGTTCCTAGGGGAGGAACCCTCACCCCCACTTCGAACCAGAACCTCTGCCCAGCAGCAGTTGTGAAGCTGAGATGTGGAACGGCCAGGAGCTTTTAAAAGCTGCCGAGGGGTTTAACGAGTTCCCAGTTTGTTTCTGATCTGGTCTGTTAGAAAAAGCCTCTCTGAGCGCCGCTCGAGCATGCTTCTCCCGATCGTGGGGAGAATTTTCAGCTCTGAATGCCGAGTTCACAGTTTGGATTTGTGGGGAATCATCTGAAGGCTTCAGCCTGACCTGCACCCTCCCCCCAACAAACCAACACAAAGATGATGAAGCTGATAAAGACGATGAAGACGACGATAAAACTGCGAGCGGCGGCTTTGTGTTCCTGCTGAGCCTCGGCTCGGTATGCGACCTGCCCGGTCCTCCGTCTGTGACCTCTGCCGGGTTTTATCTGGTTCCAGTCGAACTTTGGAGATCAGACTTTAATTTTGAAGGCGCAGCGCGGGACAGTGATGAATAGGCTGCATCAAGGAGGGCTTAAATTACCCCGCTCCCTGGTGGCAGCACTGACCAGAGGAGAGCAGAGGGGTGTGTGCGTGTGTGTGTGTGTGTGTGTGGTGACCTAATAACAGCAGACGGAGAAAGAAAGAGGGCTGGTCAGCACTTGCCCCCTCAACCCTGCTAGCTCCGCAACTCACCCACAGAGGAGGAGTGAGGACAGTGTGGGTGGGGGTGTCTGTGGGGGGGCTACCTGCCCCTTCTGCTCCTTCTGTGGGAGTTGGGGAGCTCTCTGGTTGTTGGAGGAGAGCCTGTCCTGTTTCGTTTTCATGCAAATGTGATTTTTTTCTCTTCTCTGTAAAATAAAAGCACAAGCTTACCAGGTTTCTTTTTTTTGTCTTTTATTTTGGAGGCGGCGACCGACATGGCGGAATGAAACAGCCGGTCTCAGACTGCGAGGGGCCCGCAGAGATTATTGGTTTCATTTTTAGGAACAGAAAACGAGAGAAATTCCATCTGTGCTGAATTTAAGTTTCCTGATTTTCAACCATTTTACTGGAAAAATGTTTTCAAATGGATCTACCAGAAATTGATCAGTTTACAAGAAGATCATTAATAAACTGATTGATTTGGTTTCTGTGTGAACACTAAAATTATTTTCAGTCTTTAAAAATATCAAGAAACTGTGTTTGAGTCATTTTAAACAGTGAATATTTTTTTAAAAACTGCTGAGAGTTTTGATTTTGGGTTTCAGTTTAAATGAGTTAAGTTAACACTTTCGTCCTTTGTTTTTATTCGTGTATCATTTTTACCCAGCTCACAAATCTGTGTGTGTGTGTGTACGTGTGTGTGAATTAACAAAACAAACCCATAAAAACGTCACCTCCATCAGTGACCCCAGACAGGTTTCTGAGTTTTTGCGTCGTTTTAAAAGAAG